>NC_137610.1:2329486-2355814 GCF_963280865.1 Gymnoscopelus braueri
GAGAAGATCAGGTACACACACACACGCGCGCGCACGCGCACGCACACGCACACGCACGCACGCACGCACGCACGCACGCACGCACGCACGCACACACGCAAGCACGCACGCGCGCGCTGCGCGCGCGCACACACACACACACACACACACACACACACACACACACACACTCACACACACATTTATGGTGGTTTTACGCCATTGCTGTCAATGTTTTTTAAATCCTGTAGCAATTTGCGATTTGTGACAAATGTGTTAGAAATAGACAATTATTATAGTTTTTTTCATTAGTTTCAGTTTTTATTGTTTTGATTAGCTTATAAAGCAGCACTATGTAACTTTCCTCTTTTGAACACAGTTTCCTGCGTAAGTGCTGACATTTTTACCAAGCTAATAGAGCCTGCCTGCTTATAAGGGAAAGGGAAATTTCATCTTGACCTTCAGGTCAAAATTCGTGTCAGATCCTGTGTCTAGGTGAGACATGACCTTTGACATGATCTAAATGTCTCAATAGAAGAGCAGGGAGACCAAATTCAACCACCCCAATTGGATAAGTTATATTGTAATAACATAGGCCTACTCTACCATTCAGATTGGACAATATTTAATTTTATTCATAAAAAAAGCTTTAAAGCAGGTTTATTTTATTTTTGAAAAGGGTTAGTTTTAGTATAGTTTTATTTTGTAAAGCTTAATTTTAATTTTATTTCAGTTAACTGTTTTTTTTTCTCCATTCTACTTTTTGTTATTTCATTAGTTTAATTATCTCTAATAAACAGTGTCTTATCATTATTATTATTCATGTCCTCCATAATTTGTGTTGTTTCTCAGAGCTCCCACCAACAGCAGTACCGTGGTCCACCTGCTGCCCCTCCCCCTGGGCTCCCGGGCAGAGGGGGTGCGTCTGCGCTGGTCCCAAGAGGCCCCCGGGGGCCCCGAGGGCTACGAGTCCTGCTGGGGCTTGGACAACATCCTGCTGGTCAACGCTGCTCACCGGCCCCCCCTGCTGGAGGACAACCTGGACCCCCCTGACACCTCCAACTGGCTATTCTTCCCCGGAGCCACCGTCAAGGTAGTGGTACACAATAAACTTAAATGTTATATTAATCATGTATATGCTATGAACTTTCTTCTGAAATAAAGATGAGATATGATGACACCAAAGCTATTATAGTTTCACATTTTTAATTTGTTCTTATTTTTGTTTTGACTTGTTTAGCATGTTTTACATTTGGCTTACTTTGAAATTGTTTTTAAAGCGGGTTTGCTAGCTTAGCTTAGTTTTTTTTTTTTTGGGGGGGGGGGGAAAGGCTTAGATCTAGTTGAGTTCTTATTCATTTTACAGTTTATTTTATTGTAATAAGGATTAGGCGGGGTTAGAAAAGTAACAATAATAGATCTACACGCTCCTGGATGGATGAAAAATTAAAAAAAATAACCTTGAGAGCTTTTCTCCATTGTGGTCTCTTTGAGTGCAAAAGTGCATCAACACATTTTGATGTAACACATTTTGATGGTGCCATCAGTCTCCCGGTGTTGCACCAACATGTGTTACCATTGAATGCTTCGACTCCAGTGGTCACTGTGTTTGCAGATAAAACATTAAATGTTTTAACCAGTTCTTACCACATGTTGGTTGATTAGTTTGTTTGTTGTATTTACAGTCAGGCCACATTTTAGCATCTTGGACACAATATACATCAGTTGCCTTTTTAATGTTACCCTGCTGGGTCTTTTTAATAAAATGTTTAAAACCATTTAGTTTTAGTCACGTTTTAGTCATCTGAAATGTTTTAGTTTTAGTCTAGTTGACTAAGTATCATAAGATTGTAGTCGGCAGAATCTACAGTTGATTTAGTCGACTACAATATAACAGGTTTATTTTAAGTGTAATGTATTGTTTTAAAATGATTCTCAAACGTGCATTCTTCTTTTTAGTACATATTTGTTTCCATTTGAGGACAGTGAAACTTTACACTCATTATGTGTCTCAGTGGTAGTTTCTCTAGCTTGCGTTGTATTTTAAGTTTAGCGCAAACACACCAGCTTACCTGATATAACAACTTTTACCTTGTGTGCTTTTACCTTTGAATGAAATTCAGAATGACTTCTCTTTTTACTGGATCTCCACTAGTGTCTCCCTAGTATATTAGTCTTATCTTTGTTTGTTGATGAAATTATCAGAATCAGAATCAGAATCAGAATCAGTTTTATTGTCACATCACAGGTTTACAAGGTAAAAAAGTGGGTGAAATTCGTTTTTGTACATCGTTCCCATCGCAACGTTAATTTCCATAGAAAGAAGAGGGGGGGGGGGGGGGGAGAAGAAGAGGGGTGGGGGGCAAGTGGGAAGGAGATCAAAAACAAGTGAGCAACAGAAGGCCAGACAAGTTATCTACATATTTACAAAGTACCTGAGATAGTAAAAACTAAGGTGCCTGAGCATAGCAGCAATGTATGTATACTGTGCATGTTATACTTATACTGTGCATGATATACATATGGACGTTAAGGTGCTTAGAGAAAAAAGAGCACAATAAAAAGACAAAAAAGTCAGTGCGTTATACATGGGATTAAGGTGCAAAAGGTCAGTGCGTGTCCACCTAGGGTGGACTGACCCTAGTATAATCCGCAAGTAGCTCCATGAGGGAGTGCAACAAAAAAGTCATTTGTACCTGGTGTAGTCCACAGGTGTGTCCGAGGGGGAGCTAAGTCCAAGTCATTGTCCCTGGTATAATCCACATGGTATTATCAATATATCGTTGCTGTCCGGCAGAAACCAGCTAACTAAATGTTTCCGCTTTTGCATTTTTTTTCCATAAATCAGTGCTATTGAACACCCTTTACGTCTGAGTGTTGATTAAAAAATATTGAACCAATGGAAAGTATTAAAAAGTGCTTCTGACAAAACCAGCTAAATTCACTGGATCCTTAAAATTTCTGCTAACTTCACCGAAGGGGGGTGGAGTTTGCTGGTTTTAATGGCTCCAGGCTCCACCCCCTTTTGACCTCCAACATCATTGTGAGCTTGGAGGTCCATTTGGCTGTACTTATCAATGATGGACTAATCTCTCAAGAACAGATCCATCGCTGCGCTTGGATCTGTCGGGAGCTGTGTTGACAACCCATGCACATTGGCTACAAGTGGGCGTGCCTTCAGATCAGGAAGCAGGCCGCGCTTTACCCAATCAAATGTAGTGGGCGGGATTTACATGTTTGCGGCTCGTTTCCCACTGGAAACAAACCGAAACTCATTTAACAATAGCGTCCTCGGAGCCGACAAAACCACGGAAAGTTAGTAACATTTTGACTTGCTCTTTCATCATAGAAACAAGTGGGCTTATAACCAAAACGATCCATGTTCTTTGGGAGAAATGCTGTTAGTGTTCCGTGGAGAAATATTGTTAGTGGGAATGAAAACATATGCGCACCACTGGAAGTGGAAGGCTGAGGGCAGACCAAAACCCTGGTTTCCCGTGAGCATTGGTCCTCCGTACAGCTCAGCCCAGAGTCAAATGGACAAGTGAAAAACAGCAGAGGGCGCTGTTTTTCCTTTTTATTTGACGATGGGTTCCCAGATTGATGATGGACAAAACCTCCTAACTCCACTTTTCGTTTTGTTTTTGTCATTTCCTGAACAATTAACACTTTGGAGTTAGCTGGTTTCTGCCGGACAGCAGAGATATTTAATCATCAGTGTAGTTTTTATTTAGTTTTTATGTCAGTGGAAAAAGGTGGTCGACGAACATTTTCAGTCATAGTTTTACTCAACAAAATTAACACTGGCCGTGACCACTGAGTCACATAATTCATAGGTAACCTGTTTCAGTGAATCAATTCAGGTCGATATAACACAACAGGAGCAGATCCGTCTGACATCAGATTGCATGCAATGACACCTTCCTGTTCTCTCATTGGCCAGCACGCCTGCCAGTCAGAAGGCAACGCCCTGTATTTCCACGGCGGGGAGGGCATTGGCCACGCCTCCACCAGAGACATCGACCTGCACCGAGAGGAGGGGAGGAGCTACTGGGAGGAGGACTTTGAAGGCCCGCCCAAAAAGTAGGTCAAAGTTTAACCAATGTTAGCTTAAAGACCAATATTATTATGTATTATGAAAGAATCCAATATATCTGAGAGACATAAAAAGTCTCTAAGATGGTTGGTCAGAGAGAGAGAGAGAGAGAGACAGACAGACAGACAGACAGACAGACAGACAGACAGACAGACAGACAGACAGACAGACAGACAGACAGACAGACAGACAGACAGACAGACAGAAGGACGAACGAACGAACGAACAGACGGACAGACAGACAGAAGACAGGAAGTAATCAACAGAGTCTCGTTATTATTTCTGTCAGTTCAGTTCTGTTAACGAGAGGCACACACACCCCCACACACACACACACACACACACACACACCCCCACACACACACACACACACACACACACACACACACACACACACACACACACACACACACACACACACACACACACACACACACACACACACACACACACACACACACACACACACACACACACACACACACGCGCGCATGCACGCACACACAGCTCAGTGCTGGCCCATTAGCCGGTGTGCACACTGACATGTGTGTGTGGGCTCAGCAGGAAAATGTCACTTTAACACTGCATAAACTGTGACGAGAGAGAGAGAGAGAGAGAGAGAGAGAGAGAGAGAGAGAGAGAGAGAGAGAGAGAGAGAGAGAGAGAGAGAGAGAGAGAGAGAGAGAGAGAGAGAGAGAGAGGAGGGGGGGCAGGACAGAATGGATGGATGGATGGATGGATGGATGGATGGATGGATGGAGGACAGACTGAGACTGCTGCCTGTCTGTGCTAATGAGAATCACACTGTGTATATGTGTGTGTGCGTGTGCGTGTGCGTGCGCGTGCGTGCGGCCTAATATGAGTTAAAAGTTAGCAATGTGTTAAATGCATATTTATTTTAAATGACATGCTCATGAAAAGGCTGGTTGATCGTTTTAAGTGTTCATTGTCAGAATCAAACAGACATGACCTCTGACCTCTTCACTTTTCCTGATATTTCCCTGTGAAACCCCCCCCCCCCCCATTGTCGTGCCATGTCACACCTGGCAGATGCCCCTCCTTTCTCTGTGACAAGGCTTGGACTATCCACTGATGTTCCACTGAAGTGCCACTGGCAGGCTCTTTGAAAATGTGGAATATCACATCTGCATCATGATCATCATGTTATTATTATGTTATGTCATAATCCTAATCATATCACAATGTCATCATGTAGAATGATGTAAACATTAAATGAAGAACTCATTAAAGTTATAAAGTTAACAGATAAAGGACAACTTCACACATATAGCCTACTATACACAATCTAGACCAGAGGTCTTCAACTGGGGGTCCGAGACCCCTAGGGGGTCCTCATATCTACTACAGGGGAGCCACCAAATCGTTTTGTGATAGGAACTTTTTTTACATGAATAACTTGAACCCTAGCATCCCTTTTCTGAGGAGAACATTAGCCAAAAATAGCAGATCTACAAGTTCACAACGCCTCGCAGTGCAAGGTGTTGTGAGCTTGTAGAACGGCTATTTTTGGCAAAGAGGTTTGGTGTCGAGGGGAAAAAAGAGCAGACCAAGTGCAAGTTTTGAGGGTTTAAGTGGTTAACTGTCTGAAAATACACATTACACTAGAGTTGTCAAACTCATTTTGGGGTGAGGGAAATGTGACTTGATGAGGGCTGGAGCAGTTGCGAGCACAAGCATGCGAGTAATGATTACACGCTCCACAGGCAAGGTTCTTTTTTTTACTAAAACAACTGCACGTAGTGCGCACTATGACTGAGCAGATTCTCAGAGCGTATTTCCAAATGCACCCATTATTATATGGAAATGACTTAAAATGAAAAAAATATATGACAATGTGACTGTACAGCTAGCACAGTAATAACATCGCTAATGTCAAGCAGCAGTGAGGTCATAGCCCTGATGTCACAGCATAGAGGCTAGTGTGGACTGTTCAAGCATGTTTTCCAAAAAGTGTATTTTATGAGAATGTAATATTAGAACATCAGTTGGATTTCAAGCATTTAAAACAATTTGTTGCTTTGTGTTAAATGCTGTAATTAATCTGGTGTCATTAACGTATCGTTGTCTGTCTGTCTGTCTGTCTGTCCAGCTGGGAAATCGAGGGGGCGGTGTACGGGACCCAATGTGGGGAGGTGGAGTCGGGTTTGGCGCTGGTGTTCGACCAGGACGGGCGGAGGGATGTTTGTACGCCGTACATGGATACCACCGCCTACGGAAACCTGCGATTTCACTTCACCATGGGTACGTTAATATTTTAAATTATTTAATAGCTTTAATTAATATCACCGACCTACGAAAACCTGCGATTCCACTTCACCATGGGTACGAAGCATTTTGAAACCAAATTAATAACACTCAACGCTGCAACCTGTAACTTTGATGTCCTGCATGTCCAACCGACTGTCCTTTGTGCAGGTAGCCATCCAGATATAAAATTAAATCACTACCACTACCAGGGCACAGTGACCAAGATATTTCTGCAATCCATGGACAGTGGGTTTTAGAAATATCTTGGTCACTCGTCGTTCTCATGTTTTTGGTTTGTTTTCTTAACCACAATGTTAAGTATGTAATTTAGATAGCATGTTGTTTAAGCTGATGCTAGGTTCATTGTTTACCTGGTATCCTATATGTTTCAATGTACAGATTATTATTTTTGATAGTATATTGTAAGTCACTCTGGATAAAGAGTGTCTGCTAAATGCCTACATTGTAATTGAAAATCGGTTAATTACTCATGCTCAGTGGTGGACTACTGGGTTTTGCACTGTGGTTTATTTGTATATTACTCTTTTTTACTCTGTAGATTTACTATCTATATTTATGACAACACCGTACATATATAAATGATGAGGGCTGTCAAAGTTAACATGTTAATAATTAAAACACTTTATTATATAAACTGCATATTTGCATTAACACAAAAAGGACACAGCTCTGTATGCATGCTCTGGTATGAACACAGGTTCATAACTATAGTTTTAGTGCTCAGTGTGAACGGGCCTTTAGAAAGAGCAAACATTGTGTGTTGCTAGTATGTGTGTTACAGTACCATTACTGTTATTACCCCAGAACCCAGATAACATCATGGATGATTGATTTGCAAAAAAAATACCAAAAGTTCAATAGAAGAGCAGTTAGACCAAATACAACCACCACAATTGTGTTAAGCATGTTTTTGGATTGTGATGCTTTCCAGGTTTTGTATGTAAGTCAGTGTATTTCTTTCTCTGTGTGTGTGTGTGTGTGTGTGTGTGTGTGTGTGTGTGTGTGTGTGTGTGTGTGTGTGTGTGTGTGTGTGTGTGTGTGTGTGTGTGTGTGTGTGTGTGTGTGTGTGTGTGTGTGTGTGTGTGTGTGCGCGCGCGTTTGTGTGTAGGTGGTGGGGACTGTGATCCAGGGGAGTCACATGACCACGATGTCATCGTGTTTGGGAGGTCGGCGGGCAGGAGAGAACCGGTCCTACTGGACACCCTGCCGTACTCCTCCTATAGGGTAACGCACATGTAACCCGGGCTCAGTCCTGACGTATATTAGCAGACACTGTCCGGTACAGATGTGTATTTCTACTTCTATCAAATTAGCATTTGTTTGACTAGCGCATCAAAGATTATAGGTTCGGTTGAAGGACGGATGACTGAGTATTACAAAGTTAAGGAGTGAGCAACAATAATAAAGAAGACTCAGAGACCAACAGATAAGTGTAAAGAGAGTTACATGTATTAAAAATAAAATAAAATAGAATTTGAGGGATGACAGTAAACACTTTGCTTTTTCCAGCTTGTAGAATTAGTGCAAACAAAAACACCACCTAATTAGACTAGTGGTCAGTCTTGAACATCAGTTTTTTACGTATCTTATTTTAGTGTTCCTATTTATCCTAAGATTAGGTTATTGAACTGTTTTTATCCTGAGAAAATCGTATTTTGTTCGTGTTTTTGACAGCGACCCCTTTTAAACCTGAAGCTTTTTATGAAATACTTTTTAATCCTTAATTCCTATGTAATATTTAGTTTTTAACCTCAGTGTATTAATAAAATGAATTTTAACCCCAAAGCATGAAATGAAATGGTTTGAACCTTTTAGTAAATTAAACCTTTTTGGACTCAAAAGTATACACCTTAGTGTATGAAATAGTTTACCCTTGTATCAAAATACCTTTCAACCCTTTTATCAAAATGTCTTTATAAACAAATTACCATTTAAAGCTTGTATCAAAAATAACTTATATTAAACTGTTATCAAAATATTGTATCCTTGTTTAAGAATAGCTTAAACCAAAAGTACCCTTTAAATGAAATGGCAGCTTGATGCTCAAATATCACAGATCAGTCAACAACATGAAATTAATTACAAAGCAATAAACTGTGTCCCCTCTTTTCTTTTTCTTTCCTTTGATTACTTTTCTCAGTCCAGTGAAAGGGATGAAATGTCCATGAAAAGTGTCCCTCAGTGTTCTTTGCAATGGTCAGTCCTACCAGTTCTCCAGATCAAAGCAACAGTTATTTTGGACTCAGATGGGTTAGCTCTCCAAACAGCTGACCTCCTTCACCACGGTTGCAGATCAGAAACAGTTGAAATCCACTCTTAAAAGACCCAGCCTAAAATAGGCCAACATGAGGATTACTCACAGAAGTATCTAATAATCAGAAATAACAATAACAGTCATTAAATTATAATGTTTGAGAACCATTGTATATGGAATCAAATCACTCACCAGAACAGATCAAGTTTGAATTCTCAGACTCTTTTGTGAAAGGCATGGTTCACACAGCATGGATCATCAGTGAGTTTCTTCCAGGATCAAAGCTCACTAATGTTGTGTTTTAGATCAATCAACTACACAATGGGAGTTTCTCCCTTTAATCAACGTGTATCTTTGAAAACGTTATTCAATGTGTAATCAATCTCCAGGAAAATGCGACATGCCTCTCCTCTGGTTTAAAATCAGAGAGGATGACTCTAGCACATGACGTTCTGTTTTTACCCACTCCTGCACTAAGCGGGCTCTGATTGGTCTCAGGTCTGTTCCTTCACCCACTCCTGCAGCAAGCAGGGCTCTGATTGGTCAGTGATCTCAGGTCTGTTATGTTCCAGTGTCACCCAAGACTTTACACTCCAAAATAAAACACCTTCACCTTAAGTGAATTTGATGTGAGACCTCTCTATATTGAGGACATTTGTACAGCAGGGACTTATTTTGTTGGACAGAAAACTCTATTTCCTTTATGAATTTTATGCAATATCGAATATATTGCTGATCCTATTTTAATATTCATGACAAATATGCCTTTTGAAATCTTTATTTATTGCTAATTCCTTGTAGCTTTTAAATTCTATTTGAAGGCATGGTAACATGGGTTACACACACACACACACACACACACACACACACACACACACACACACACACGCTCTCGCTCTCTGATGGTATCGGCGTGTCTCTCGTCCATTCCAGAGTCCTGCCGTAGTGTCTCTCTCTCTGCCCACGGAGCTGCAGACGTCGGCCACTCAGCTGTGCGTTGAGCAGCGGTCACACGGGGGCGCCGGTCGTCACGTGTGGGCCCTGGACTTCATGCAGCTGCTGCCCGTCCTGCCGGGCACCCTCACCCACCTGGCCCAGTTCAGCATCAACCTGGGCTGTGGCTCCTACCAACCTGCCAACAGGTGACTTATCCCAGTGGTTCTCAACCTGTGGGTCGGGACCCCCACATTATTATTTTTTATTTTTTTGGGGGGGGGGTCCCCAGATGACAGTAAAGTGACAATAAAGTGACAAAAACATAACATTACTGCATCAAAAGTAGTCAACAAACTATGCTATACAAACTGGTCAAACATTGGCCAAATTGTCAAATAATATAAGAAAGAGGAAAACATTTTGAACATAGCTGTTACAAGCTCACAATGCCTCGCGTTGCGAGGCATTGTGAGCTTGCAGATCAGCTATTTTCACAATAGCTATCTGTGGAACCGAGTCAAACTAAATGTAATGCCTCAACTCCTACAATTCCAGTGCTTTTCAGGGTGGGGGGTCCCCAGTTCAAATATGATTATTTGGGGGGGTCACGGCCTGAAAAGGTTGAGAACCACTGACTTATCCTACTATCCTATAGACCCCTTAACAGATGACGTCACACTGATAAGAACCAGTATGCGTGCAACCAGTATGCGCGCAATGAAACACATTCTGTCAGGCCTCTCGCTAGGACGCGCCTCACTAGCCAACACATAAGAGGGCGTTGGGGGTGTGCTGAAACCATCGCACCCCGAAACAACAGCATCGCACCCCGAAACAACAGGTTGAGAATGGATTGCGTGAAACAATCACCTGTGCATCCTGTCTCAATGTTGGTAAACAAATAATTGGTCTATTATTCACCTTATTCCTCGCCCTCCTCCAGGGCGGCACCATTGAGGTTTTTTTCCGCTTCATTCAATATCTGTTCACTTCCCCCCTAGTGGCTACTGAAGGTGTAATGCAAGTAATCAGCAGTGTTGCCAGATTTGTGCAAGAGAAACAATGAGGCAGGTCTATGAAAAAAAGCCCAAAGGAACAGACTGTATGGAGTCAACAGTCTATAGACTGTGTCCGACTGAACTGAATGCAGACTGGCTGATATGCTTGATGTTTATGTCTGATATTATCACTATTTAACGATTTAATTAAAGATTTAGCTTAACCACATTTTCAATATTTGTCAAAAAAGGTCATAAAAGAAAAAAATAAACATCTGCAAGCTTGTAGATTGGCGCTTTTTTTATTTTACTGAACCCTGACATTAATAATAATCATATAACATGTTAATACAGTAGGGGAGAGTGGGGTCCAACGACGCACCCTTTTCTATTTCCCTCCCTGCACAGAGATTACTTAATTTCATGTAACCATACTTTTTTGTGAACAAGAGACACTTGTCCTCTCCCATTACCCGCAGTCCGTTTTAATTTTAGTGAAACGAGTCGAACGCAATCGGTAAGTAAAGTGACGTTGCGCTACTCTCCGCACACGGCCGCCAGTCGGGACGAACGGTGCATACACGGGGGTCGGGCGGCGCGGTCGGATGAAATGTCTTATAACAAGTACAAACGTTACATTTCTGGCATCTAACTCTCATTGATGCTTCAGTAGAACCCTACGAGCAAATGACCATGCTGATAGTCAAATAAATGTATCATGTTAATGTCCCCTCTGTCTGTTTCCTCAACTTTGTGTTTTACACATGCACCGTTCGTCCCTCCCTGTCCGTAATGCATCGAGTAGCTTAATGCGCCGTTCGTCCCTCCCTGCCATCCCCGGATGTTTTGCTAGCTAGCACAAAAGCTAATGAATATTTTTCAATGGAACCTTCACTGAGAGTTAGCCCACAGATTAGCCTAACAGACAAAATCCATTTACAATCGGCACCAAATAAACACAGCAGTACAAATGGAAAACACTCAAATAGGGTATTTTTTACTACAGTGTGGAAATACACAAAAGTGGCTTCAACTCTGCCAATTTTGATCAGAACTGGGAAAAAAATCGTGTCTGATGTTTTCGACCGAAGACGAAGAGGGTGACGTCGCCGGAATTTTAAGTGTAGCATGAAAAAAGGTCCGTGTTGCAACCGTCCCTGCGCGTCGTTCGTCCCGGTTCTACCCTACAGCAGTGGTTCTATCGTTTCAACCACTTAATCCATATTTTATACGTTGGCTATTAAAAAATAGACAGCCAACTAGCCAGAGCTTCTGCTATTTTTGAACATTTTTTAAGAATCTTGAAATTGTGAATAATTCCAAATCTTCTCTTCTGGGGGTCCCTGGCCCAAAACATTTCCAGATGGGGGTCCGTGGCCAAATATATATATATATCAATTTGGGGGTCCTTGATATGAAAAAGTTTGAGAACCACTGCAGTACAGAACATGACGGGGCTGCTGCTATAGACTGTGACATGGTGCTAACACGTCTGTCTGTCTGTCTGTCTGTCTGTCTGTCTGTCTGTCTGTCTGTCTGTCTGTCTGTCTGTCTGTCTCTTCTGTCTGTCTCTTTTGTCTGTCCTGTCTGTCTGTCCTGTCTGTCAGTGTCAGTCTGGAGTTCTCCACCAATCACGGTCGCTCGTGGTCGCTGCTCCACACAGAGTGTCTTCCAGAGCTGTGCTCCGGACCACACCTCCCCCACAGCTCCACCTACTCCTCGGACAACTACAGCGGGTACGCTACTTTTTTCATTTTCTAAAAATATTAGTTATTTTGGAAAATGAAAAAAAAGAAATACAATACAATAAATATATATATATATATATATATATATATATATATATATATATATATAATATCACGTATTAGGAGGGCAGGATGAGTCACCAGAATCAAGGACGGGTGTTTTTGATGAAGTTTGAAGTTATATTGGGTTTGTATAGGAAGGGGGCGTGTCTAATAAAATTAATATCAAATATCTAAATACTGAATCAAGCAACTTAAAAACTATCTGGGGGGCCTGTAGAGTGACCCAAAAATGTTTTGAAAGTCAAATATCCCTAAAATAAAAGTACTGATTTTGCACACGTTTCCGAATTTATAAAAATGCTTTGAAAATAGCATATCTACAAAATCACAACGTGTCGCTTTGCGACGCGTTGTGAGTTTGTAGATCAGCTATTTTCAAATAGCCTAAGTATGCAGTATGTATGGGCTGAAGTGGTTTGTGCATATTTTGTAAGAATAATCAAAATCTACAAAGTAACTAGTAACTAAAGTTTTCAAATAATTATAGTGGAGTAAATGTACAATATTTGTCTCTGAGATGTAGTGGAGTAGAAGTAAAATTACTGAGAATTGGAAACACTCCAGTAAAGTAAAAAATCCTAAAAAGTGTACCGAAGTACAGTACTTGATTAAATGTACTTAGTTACTTTACACCACTGATAATTATAATGATATAATGATGTATTATATTAATGCAGGTGGACTAGGATCTCCATTCCTCTCCCCAACGCTGCTCTGACAGAACACACTCAGTTCCGCTGGAAACAGACCGGGGCAGGAAGAGTTAATATGTGGGCCCTGGACAACGGTACAACTACACACCCACACACCCATGCACACACACACGCACACGCACACACACACGCACGCACGCACGCACACACACACACACGCATACGCACACACAGGACAACATTCAAATATAGATGTGATGTAAGTATGTTTTAGTTCATTACACATGTAAAGAAAGACGGCTTTGTTGCAGCAGAATGTTTTACGTGTGTGTGTGTGTGTGTGTGTGTGTGTGTGTGTGTGTGTGTGTGTGTGTGTGTGTGTGTGCGTGTGCGTGTGTGTGTGTGTGTAGTGTACATTGGACCAGCATGTCTGCGGTTCTGCTCAGGAAGAGGACATTGTTCACGTACAGGATGCAAGTAAGAAATTATGCTTATTGAAGACAATTAATGACTCATTAAACATCTAATGTCTGTGATCATTACAACATTCATCAAACTCTGCTATCATTTATTAATGACTAGGACGCCTGCCTAGGCAGAGACTTGGTGGCTTAGTATGATCTCCTCTCCTCTCCTCTCCTCTCCTCTCCTCTCCTCTCCTCTCCTCTCCTCTCCTCTCCTGTCCTCTCTAGGTGTGATCCAGGTTTCAGTGGTCCAGCATGTGAGCTTGCCTCTCAGACCTTCCCGGCCTTCCTGTCAGAGAGCTTCTCCTCCCCTCGGCTGTCGTCCTATCACAGCTTCTCGTCGCTGCGGGGGGCGGAGGTGAGCTTCGGCTGTGGTGTGCTGGCCAGCGGGAAGGCTCTGGTGTTCAACAGGGACAGCCGAAGACACCTGCTGACCGCTCCGCTGGACTCCTCCCAGGCCAGGTGAGAGAGAGAGAGGACACACCAGTACACTATGTGTCAGTGATCATTTCGTCGACTATGACAACTATGAAAAAAAAATTCGGTCGACTACTTTTTTTCACTGGTCAGTGAAGCCGCTGCCTGTTGATCTTCCTAATATGGTCAGTTGATCAGCAGCACAACGCCAGTCCAGACACACTCTGGAAATCCCCCAGGGGGCGCTACACCTTACAGCACACTAGAGATGCGCGGATGGGGTTTTTCGTCACCCAAATCCACGTCTACGTGTTCATTATCCATCCGTCATCCAACCGCATTAATTATGTCATCCTATTTATAGATCCGCACCAACAGCATTAAATAATTATAATTTTCCTGACGTTAGTTTTGTATAAACAATGTTACTCTCCACTGTCGCGATGTAGTGACTGTATACAATCCATATCCATATCATAACAAGCGCTCGTCTTCATTCAGTTACTTTCACTTTCCCAATTTTGTTGCCATGTCTGCTTTTTATAAGCGACTTTTGGGCTTGTTTGGCGCTTGTTGTGGGCTTATTTTCATAGACAAAACAACGTGCAGTAGGCGGCTAATTTGTGCCTGATGTAAAATATTAAAATACTACAAACAAGATTTTGTGCTTTTTAAAAGCTATAATAGGCCTATAGATAGATATCATTAATTTAATTCCCGCATTATTTCACCCGCGGTTTATCCAATATTAATTAATAATTATATTTTATTGACCCAAATCCACCCAAACTGCGGTTACCCGCGGCACCCGCGGGTAAAACCGCGATCCGTGCATCTCTACAGCACACACTCCGTTCAGCGGTCGTTCAGGGGACATTACAACAGAGAGGCAAATGTGTTGCTTTATTTGACAATTGATTTTAAACAACATGGTTGTTCAATAACAATGTTTTAATCTTAATCGTCAATGGCTGAATGTCGTCATATTTCCTGGTTTCCATGGAGTGTAATACCGGCTTTCACCTGCTGCAACAGCACCACTACACACTGAGGAATACAGTGACACTCAGTCAGACGGGATTAAATCACTTCTTTATTATTGTACAATACGGAATATTAAGGAACGTGGTCCGATGTGACGGGTAACATCCATGGCTTTAGGGTCTTCATAGGCACTTCATAATTTTGATTTCTGGAGTAGTACTGGTGTTAAACACAGACTGGAGTAGTACTGGTGTTAAACACAGACTGGAGTAGTACTGGTGTGAAACACAGACTGGAGTAGTATGGGTGTTAAACACAGACTTCCAGGGGATATTTGGGGGGTCGTACGAGGCTGAGAGAGAAGTTCACAAATCTGTCATTGGTTTTGGTCCAACACAAGGTCCTTAGCGTGTGCCACAGTAAGATGTGTTTAAAGGCTGTGGAATGGTTTGTTCAAAAATGGTGCTGCAAGACTGTTAACTAGGTCCAACATAAGGCATCACATTACTCCAGTTCTGGCCTCTTTGCACTGGCTTCCAGTGGTTAATTTTAGGGTTCAGTTCAAGGTCCCGGTGCTCACTTTTAAAGCTCTGCATGGTCAGGCACCTGAATATCTAACTGACCTGCTAGAACGATATGTGCCCAGCAGGACCCTATGGTCAGCTGACCAGGGTCTATTGGTCATTCCTCATGCCAGGTTAATCACCAAAGGTGACAGAGCCTTTCAGTCTGTGGCTCCCAGACTCTGGAATGCCCTTCCTCATGGCTTGAGAGCTGCAGTGTCTGTGTGTGGATATTTTTAAGAACCACCTAAAAACACTACTGTTTCAACAAGCATTTGGGGAATGTCATTGAGCTTCTCCTCTAGGTGTGAAATGTGTCTGCTGTTTTGTTTTCCTGAGATGCAGTTTGTGTTTTTGTTGTTTCTAGACATTTGAATTTTTCTTGCTGTTTTTTATTTCCGTTTGTATGTTAAGCACTTTATGAGATCTCTCTGTGAAAAGTGCTATACAAATAAAACGTAGGCCTACTCACTTACTTACTTACTTACTGTCTGGAAACATCAACGTGTTATGACAATCGTTCTCAAAGTGGGGTCCAGGGTCCCTTGAGGGGCTTCCTTTCAGGTGTGTAACTCTGAGAGTTTATCTGACATCTCAGAGTTATGGGGGTCCTTGAAGTTTGACAAGCAATGATTCATAATAAATGACGTGGTTTATGTTAACGGTGTGAAAACAAAATGCAGTGAGCTGCCGGTGTCCATCTTGTGCTGTACAGATACTGTGGAATGCATTTAGTTCACGCACGCACGCACGCACGCACGCACGCACGCACGCACGCACGCACGCACGCACGCACGCACGCATGCACGCGCGCGCACGCACACACACACACACACACACACACACACACACACACACACACACACACACACACACACACACAGAGAGATAGAGTTCTCCTCAGTACAACTGATATCTTCTCCCCTGATTGATGCTGAGTGCAGTCAGCTCTCTGCTCACTGCTCAGCACTGTCAATATCTCTCTCTCTCTCTCTCTCTCTCTCTCTCTCTCTCTCTCTCTCTCTCTCTCTCTCTCTCTGTCTCTCTCTCCCTCTCTCCTTCTCTCTCTTCCTCTCTCTCTCCCTGTTCCAACTCTGGGAGATGGATCGTTAATGCAGGGAACTCTGCAAATGAGAGAGAGAGAGAGAGAGAGAGAGAGAGAGAGAGAGAGAGAGAGAGAGAGAGAGAGAGAGAGAGAGAGATGGGGTGGAGGTATATGACATCTGTGTTAGATTGATGATGTCTGTTGCAGTGCTCCGTGCCACCTGATGCGGGCAGATATATTTGATGCCTGTTTCCTGTCTCTGTCTGTCTGTCTGTCTGTCTGTCTGTCTGTCTGTCTGTCTGTCTGTCTGTCTGTCTGTCTGTCTGTCTGTCTGTCTGTCTGTCTGTCTGTCTGTCTGTCTGTCTTTCTGTCTGTCTGTCTGTCTGTCTGTCTGTCTGTCTGTCTCCAATCCAATCCACTTTATTTATATAGCACATTTAAAACAACAGTGTTGAAACAAAGTGCTGTACACTCAGTAACAAAATATACTAAAAAATACAAGAGCAAAAACAATACACAAATAAACAGGACAACGTATACACAATGCACAACTCTCAGTCTGAATTTTCGAACGCTAAGGAGTACAAGTGAGTTTTCAAACAGGCAGGGTTTGAGACGCTCTAACATATGGGGTGGAAGCTCATTCCACAGTTTTGTCGCTACGGCGGAGAATGATCTATCTCCCCGGGTTTTCAGCTTAGTTGCTGGGACCTTGAGTTGTAGATCGGCTATTTTCAACTAGCCTATGAATAAAATTGGGCAAAAGTGGTCAATCTATGTTTTGTAATATAATAATTTATATCTGCAAAGTAACTAGTAACTAAAGTTTTCAAATCATTGTAGTGGAGTAAAAGTACAATATTTGCCTCTGAGACTTAGTGGAGTAGAAGTAAAAGTATAGACGATTGGAAATACTCAAGTAATGTATAAATTCCTCAAAATTGTACTTAAGTACAGTACTTGAGTACATGTACTTAGTTACTTTACGCCACTGCTGGTCAGCAGACCTCAAGACCCTTGTAGAGCTATTTATTGGGAGGCAGAAGCTCCGATATAATACGATGGTGCCAACCCATCACCCAAGACTTCAAAACAAACATTAAAGTCTTAAACTGAATCCTGTAGCGAACAGGGAGCCAGTGTAGGGAGACAGACAGTCCAAATCCCCACCCGGCTCGGGCCAACCATCACAATTGACCGTCTTTGTTCACGGGAGGGAAGCCAGGTAGGGAGGCTGATCTCTGTCACTGCACTAGCGCCTCCTACAGGCCGGACCAGGCTGGGCTTGTTCAGTGAGGAGCAGAACAGTGGTGGAAAGTAACTTAAGTACATGTACTCAAGTACTGTACTTAAGTAAAATGTTTTGCTTAACTTGAGTATCTCCAATTTCCAGTACTTTTACTTCTATTCCACTACATCTCGGAGGCTAGTGTACTTTTACTCCACTACAATATTTGAAAACGTTAGTTACTAGTTACTTACTAGATTTTGATCATTATTACAAAACATACATTAACTACTTCAGCCCTAAATACATTTCGGTCATTTGAAAATAGCAGATCTACAAGCTCACAATGCGTCGCGATGTGACGCATTGTGAGCTTGTAGATCTGCTATTTTCAAAAGATTTTTTATACATTTGAAGAATTTAATTGGGACATTCTGCATAATGAGTTTTTCTTGTTGTACTTTAAGTACATTTTGGTACCAATACTTTTGTACTTTACTCAAGTACATTCTGAATTCTGGACCTTTACTTGTAACAGAGTATTTCTACATTGCAGTATTGATACTTTTACTTAAAGTTGTACAATGCAGAATCACAAATAACGATTTTTAGCAACATCTGCTGGTCACTACCGTCACTGCACACAATTTCCGTAGTCCTCGATTACCCAGAATTCCATTCGTTTTCACCGGAAGCCGGAAGCGTTTCAAAAAGCGATCTTTTAATTGTTTTATACTATCTACGGATCGTTTCTCTTAGCCAGTGGAGCATTAGTTACCATGAGCTGTGCTTTCTTTTTCTGTTCTTTTTCGATCTTCCAATCCTACATTCTCTTAAAATCAGCGTGAGGTTCCTTTTTGTTATTAGCGCGGTAGTTCCTGGCCAAACAGGAAACCGTTGCGGTAGTTCCTGGCCGACGTCATGACGTCGGCCAGGACGTCGGCCACGACGTCATGACGTTGGCCAGGAACGTCATTTTCCCGGGAAAGTCCCCCCCGTCCACGTTCAATAGAAAATATATAAATAAAAGGCTTCCGGGGGTGAAATTCATGGAGTGGGTGTTGTGAAACTTTTGCCACTCACAAAAGATATACAATTTAACTTTAGTTTTGTTGAAAACGTTACCTAGTATTACTTTAAGTAAAACATTTTAGTACTTTTTCCACCACTGGAGCAGAACTGTGAGGAAGTGTTCCTCCTGGTGAAATCATTTGTGTCTCTCTCTCTCTCTCTCTCTCTCTCTCTCTCTCTCTCTCTCTCTCTCTCTCTCTCTCTCTCTCTCTCTCTCAGGTATTTGCAGTTCACTCTGAGGCTGGGCAGTCGTAGTACGCTGAGCTCGTGTCCTGCTCCAGACCAGCCAGGAGAGGGCGTCCTCCTGCATTACTCCTCAGATAACGGCATCACCTGGACCCTACTGCAGCACTACGCCTACCAGGGCTTCCATGAACCCAGGTAAAACTGTGCTTTAGAACCCATGTACCACCTAGTGGTCAGTGGTGGACAATAACAAAGTCATCTACTGGAGTACTGAACTTAACCCATTGAGACCTGGAACGCATCCGTGTAATTTTTGGGCGGTGAAACCGCCCCTATATGTGAGGTTTGGATATTTGCACACCAAATCCTGCGCTGTGATTGGCCACAAATGTACCCCCCTAACCCTGCACCGTGATTGGCCAATCACAGTCTATTCAGGACTGTGATTGGCTAGTGTCACATGACACATGTGCATAGCCCTATAAATAGGACCATAACATAAATGTTTTTTTTTTAAGTTATGGTTTCTTCCATCACTTTTTCCATCACTTCTTCCATCACTTCTTCCATCACTTCTTCCATCACTGTGATGACCACTGTGACCACACCGCCCACTTCACACTGGGTGTGATTCTTTTGATTAGAGCTAAAAAAGCATTAGTTTACACTTTGGCTATTACAAAATTGATTGCTAATGATCACTATCACAATATAAAGCTATTTAACACTTACTTTATAAAATATCACTTATCCTACCTTTAAGCAAAAAGACTGAGTGCTTCCGTCCCCTATTACAATCAAAAAGTATACAAACGTGTGTGTACTTGTGTCGCCGCTGCAGGATCGTGTCCGTGGAGTTGCCCAGCGGAGCGCGGAAGTTCGGGGTTCAGTTCCGCTGGTGGCAGCCGTACCACAGTGGGCGGGGCCGGGACGTGTGGGCGGTGGACGAGATCAGCATGACCTCCGTCCTCTTCAACACCATCAGCCTGGACTTCAGCAACGTCCTGGACGTCACCCAGAGCCTGGGCTTCTACCTGGGACACGTCCAGCCCTACTGCCAGCACGACTGGACCCTAAGGTACAATATGTAACCCTAAAACTATAACTATCTACCTACTGCCAGCACGACTTAAGGTACAATATGTAACCCTAAAATATAACTATCTACCTACTGCCAGCACGACTGGACCCTAAGGTACAATATGTAACCCTAAAACTATAACTATCTACCTACTGCCAACACGACTGGACCCTAAGGTACAATATGTAACCCTAAAAATATCACTATCTACCTACTGCCAGCACGACTGGACCCTATGTTACAATATGTAACCCTACAACTATAACTAACTACCTACTGCCAACACGACTGAACCCTAAGGTACAATGTAGCCCTAAAACTATAACTATATACCTACTGCCAGCACGACTGGACCCTAAGGTACAATGTAACCCTAAAACTATAACTATATACCTACTGCCAACACGACTGAACCCTAAGGTACAATGTAACCCTAAAACTATAACTATATACCTACTGCCAGCATGACTGTACCATAAGGTACAATATGTAACCCTAAAACTATCTACCTACTGCCAGGACAACTGGACCCTAAGGTAACATATGTAACCCTAAAACTATAACTATCTACCTACTGCCAGCACGACTGGACCCTAAGGTACAATATGTAACCCTACAACTATAACTACCTAGAATCTAACACCAGCCCTATTACCTGCCTGACTGGACCAATTAAGCCATCCACCCATCTCTTATCCACCTAAAGTTCCTTATTGATTAAGACACCATCATACACCATCAGAGCGTGGGAGGTGAACTCGAAGAAAACTGGTTTTCCGATCATACTGCGATATACATACATATAATGTTACAGTATGTACAGAATTGTATATATTAAAGTGTATTTGTACATTGTGAGTTGCAGTTTCTCCGGTGAGCCCAGTCCAGGTTCCAGTATCCGCTACGTAGAGACTCAGTCCATGCAGATCGGCGCGTCCTACAGTCTGCAGTTCTCATTGGTCATGGGCTGCGGACGTGACCCCTCCCCCCACATTGACACGCAAGTCCGTCTGGAGTTCTCCACCAATCATGGCCTCACCTGGCACCTGGTCAAAGAGGTGAGATCACATGTGACGTAATCTCTCAAGAACAGATTCTGCTCTCCGCTTGAATCTGTCGGGGGGGTTCGTCATAACGTGTACGCACTGGCCTACAAGTGAGCGTGCCTTCAGATCAGGAAGCAGGCCGCGCTTTACCCGATCAAATGTAGTGGGCGGGATTTACTGTCTGTGCTCTCGCTTCCCACTGAAAACAAACCGAAACTCATTTAACAATAGCGTCCTCGGAGCAGACAAAACCACGGAAAGATATTCACATTTTAACTTGCTCTTTCATCATAGTAGTGCAGCGGCTAAAAGCAATATTTTGGGAGAATCGTTCACTTGGTGATACAAGCGTGAAACTTGGTACAGATCATCTTTAGAGGTCATTTATCGATTTTTTTAATCGAGCCACTTGAAAATCAAAGATGGCGGCCATTTTTCAAGATGGCCGACATCTTAGTGGGCAGTTAAGTGATATGATGGTTTATTTGGTGATACAAGCATGAAAATTGGCATGAGCAGTCTCTGTGGGTCACTTGACAATAGGCCACCCACAGCTACTTGAAATTTCAAGATGGCGGCCATTTTTCAAGATGGCCAACACTTTAGTGGAGCAATTAAGTTATATAATGGTTTATTTGGTGATACAAGCATGAACATTGGCATGATCAGTCTCTGTGGGTCACTTGACAATAGGCCACCCACAGCTACTTGAAATTTCAAGATGGCGGCCATTTTTCAAGATGGCCAACACTTTAGTGGAGCAATTAAGTTATATAATGGTTTATTTGGTGATACAAGCATTAAATTTGGCATGAGCAGTCTCTAAGGGTTGCTTGACAAGAAAACACTCCCAGCCACTTTACATTTCTATTTTCAAGATGGCCACCCCCTGGATCCTCAAAAGATACATTTTCTCATAGAAATGTATGTTTTTTTTTCATTAAGGACGATTATTATTATTATGCTAAAGAACAACTTTTAACACATCACAATATAGTTGTGTTGATTTGTTGATCATAGATAGATTAGATAAGAGTGAATATCTGCACTACCAGGGCACACTGGTGATATATCACTGGGGTTCAATGTCAGCTAATTGAAAGTTGGTATCCCAAATGCTGTCTAATTTACCCCAAAACAGTTAGATAGCCGCACCTGATTTGACAGGTTGTGCCAGCACGGGAGAGCCGAGCCAAGGTTAATGGGGTTTTAGTTAACCGGATGGTGTACAGATCGCTCAGGATTTAAATGGCATTGGATGAACGATCGAACTAAGTGTAGGGTTAAGGCACGAACTTAGTTGTATCCCATACATCAAAGTGCTTGGTAAAAGGTGGTAAAAGGATAAACCCTCGGCCTCTGCCTATGCTGCAGACATGGCAGAAGCCATCATAACAGTTGTGAAAACTAACTGGGACAGATGTTTAATTTGTCAGCAGGTCACCAAGGAAAAACTCATTCAGCCGAGTTTATTCAACAGAGAGCACGATCGTACTGGTTATGATACCATTGCAAGAAATGTTCCATTATTTCATAAGATCAATGCTCTGCCTATCTTACTTAGTCCAACCCGACTAGATGAAGGTGATGGCATAGAAAGCACATCGACAAGAAACAGAGCAAAATATAATTCAAGCTGTAAACTTAGGTTCAACAACACAGAGCTGGAAAGGACCCAAAAGAGAGCATCTACATCTGCTGAAGACACCGAAGATACCAAAGATATCCATGTCAAGAGGCCAAGAAGATCTAATGTATGACCGGTCCAGCGATGTCACAACTGTGAACGAGGCCAGGCTTGATCTCTTTGCCAGAAAGCAAAGACAATATGACTTGATCCCACCAACTCAAGCAGCACTCAAAGAGCATGCCAAACATGCTTCTTATGAGGCTGGATACGTGTGGGGACAGGCATTGAAGCGACATCCACAAATGCCGAGCCCATCTGACTGGGGATGGGTGGAACAGGACGAGAAGTGGAAAGTCTTCTGGACTCCACTTCCACCTATTGCGGAGAGTTGTTGGGAGTTGACCAAATGTGGGTGCTCCAAGGCATGTACTGGAAGGTGTAACTGCTTCAGATATGGACTCAGTTTCACATGCCTATGTAGTTGCCCCTGCTAGAACCTATTTGCATGTTTATTTTGCCAGAGTTATTCCCTGTTGTCCTCTGTGTTTTCAAGTGGAGGCCTATGGCTCGGCTTCCCCTCGTCACATCGACGCATCATGTTTTACTTTTTATCTAGTCTATTACTGTGTAATTTTCAGTTGTTACTTTGTAACATTGCTTCCACTGCCTTCCACTGCCATATCTAACAGTGAAGCACATTTTCAGTTTAGTTCCTTAGTATCGTTTGTCATGGTTCCGTGGCTATTGCCATTCAGTATTAGCCATTACTCATAATTTTGGAGCACTGTCCGTTCAGCACCACAACTGTGCTTATCAGCACCACAACTGTGCTAATTTATTCATCTTATTTTTTGTTTCCCCACCCCTTAGTATTTATTTGACACATGTAATGGCTGTTAGTTTAAAAAAAACAATATATATATATACATATATATATATATATATATATATATCCTCCCTTGTGACTGTTACCTTGTCGTGGTAAGGGAGCTTGTTTAGGCCTACCTCAGTGAACCCTGAGAGCTATGCCGGTGGGAGGCAACTCCTGACAGGTCTTACCAAACTGGACAGGTCGTGGGTGAGGAGTCAGACAAAACACAGTCAAACAACCTCTCTTGACAGAGCTTTTTGAGGAACCCAATACATTTCTATGAGAAAAGGTATCATTTAAAGATTGACATCTTGAAATTTCAAGTGGCTGTGGGCGGTTTCTTGTCAAATGACCTTTTGAGACGGCTCATGGCAATTTTCATGCTTGTATCACCAACTAAATGATTTCTTAAGCTTAACTAGTCCACTAAGGTGGTGGCCATCTTGAAAAATGGCCGCCATCTTGACATTTCAAGTAGCTGTGGGTGGCTTATTGTCAAGTGACCCACAGAGACTGCTCATGCCAATTTTCATGCTTGTATCACCAAATGAACCATTATATAACTTAAATGCTCCACTAAAGTGTTGGCCATCTTGAAAAATGGCCGCCATCTTGAAATTTCAAGTAGCTGTGGGTGGCCTATTGTCAAGTGACCCACAGAGACTGCTCATGCCAATTTTCATGCTTGTATCACCAAATAAACCATCATATCACTTAACTGCCCACTAAGGTATCGGCCATCTTGAAAAATGGCCGCCATCTTGGATTTTTGAGTGGCTCGATTAAAAAAGTCAAAGAGTTGACCTAAAGGAATGTTCATGCCAATTTTCACGCTTGTATCACAAAGTGAACGATTGTTCCTACTATCCGCTCTACTATAGAAACAAGTGGACTTATAACCAAAACGATCCATGTTCTCTGGGACAAGTGGTGTTAGTGTTCTGTGTAGAAATATTGTTAGTGGGAATGAAAACATAGTCGCACCACCGGAAGTGGAGCGCTGAGGGTAGACCAAAAACCCTGGTTTCCCTGCGCACGGGTGCTACGTCAACTTCCTCCCAGAGCCAAGTGAAAGAGTAAAAAACAGCAGAGGGCACTGTTTTTTCTTTTTGTTTGGCGATGGTTCCCAGATTGCATGTGACGTGATGTGTCAACGCCTCTGCTTTTGATATCCCCTCAACTGGTCATTCAGTTAATGTCTGGCGGGGAAATGTTTTGTCCCTGAGACACAGACAGACAGACAGACAGACAGACAGACAGACAGACAGACAGACAGACAGACAGACAGACAGACAGACAGACAGACAGACAGACAGACAGACAGACAGACAGACAGACAGACAGACAGACAGACAGACAGACAGACAGACAGACAGCTTTATTGTCGTTCAACATGTAACACATAATTGGAAGAAGTGGTCTATAAGAATTCTGATACTACTCCAAGTGAAAAAAAAGGTAATACTAAAATATTAGATTTTGCACTTATTTAGAGTTTACATCTGATGGCTTAGAGAAATAAATTCCTACACAATATGGCTGTTCTGCAGTGGATAATGCAACACCAGCAGTGGACAGCATTGATTGATTGCTTGATAGATTTATTGATTCATTGATTCATTGATTCATTCAGCATTGAATTCTTTATTAGCAGCTTTGTTAACAGTACAGGAAGTACAGTCGAAGGTTATGCTCAAAGGATAACACAAAACGATAGAAGTCCGGATAAAACAAGCTCACAACGTGTTGTGAGCTTGTCGATCTGCTATTTTCTGCGAGAGCTTTCCCCCAAAACAACAGAAAACAGAACAGACCCTAGTACAGAGCCCTGGAGGACTTTGGTCAACCATATAGGGTTTAACCCATTTAGACCAGGAAATAATCTGTGTCGTTTTTAGATTTCCTTGGGCTTTTCAAAAATAGCAGATATACAAGCTCATAGCGTGGCACCGAGTGCCGTGATATGAGCTTGTAGATCTGCTATTTTTGAAAAATCAAATTAAACTTCAACTTCTGCTGGTCCCTGGAACAAATCCACGGCCAAATACATATCATTTTGGGTGGTCCTTGACATTCTTTTTCAAAAAACTGTTTTTTTTTTTAATTGGATTTAGAAGATATTTGTAGAATCCCCCAGAAGCAAAAAATAGCAGATCTGCAGGCTCATAGCGCCTGTACCTTTAGATATTTTTGAATAGACAAAGAAATCTTAAAATGATAATGTTCCCGGCTTTAATGGGTTAAGTGGTTAAGGTCAGCTATTAGATGAAACAGCATTTCATGGTTTAGTTTTGGTGACTTGAAGAGAACTTGTAGAAGTCACCCCGCGGGGCTCAGAACAAGGAACACATTATCTATTCATGCTCATGAATATTGATGTGACCATTATAGCCACGGTAATAGTGTGTAAATAATGAGAGCATTTTAAATATGAACACTTTGTTTCATACGTGAGGAATTATCTCCATTACCTTTAATCATCCTAAACATTAAACAAAGCAGATGATTTCTATGGGATTCAACGCACATTTCCTCTCATCACAATTGTCTCGTTAATTATTCATGAGCCGTTAAATATTCACCGTTAAATATTCGCCGGGAGTTTTATTGCCTTTGGAATTGAATGGGATGTAATGGTTCTGTGCTGGAAGAGACAGACATTATTCTGCCTGTATGCCTGCCTGCCTGCCTGCCTGCCTGTCTGCCTGTCTGCCTGTCTGCCTGCC
>NC_137610.1:2356014-2361014 GCF_963280865.1 Gymnoscopelus braueri
TAACAGTTAAACTATGCATTTTGCATCTACCTGGGTCTAAAGTTGGAAGCAAGTTTTATTTAGCTTCATTTGATTGGCTGATTTGTACCCCCCCCTCCTCTCTGTCTGTCTGTCTGTATCTCTCTCTCTCTCTCTCTCTCTCTCTCTCTCTCTCTCTCTCTCTCTCTCTCTCTCTCCTTCTCACTCTCTCTCTCTCTCTCTCTTCTCTCCTCTCTCCTCTCTCTCTCTCTCTCTCTCTCTCTCATCTCTCTCTCTCTCTCTCTCTCTCTCCTCTCTCTCTCTCTCTCTCTCTCTCTCTCTCTCTCTCTCTCTGTGTGTGTCTCTCTCTGTGAAGGTAAACATTCGGCTCAGTGGGGTTGGATGAGGTCTTCGTAGGGATGAATGACAGCTCCAGGTCGGGCTTCCACGATAAGTTTGACGGTTCAAATCCTCTCAGAACCAACTGGTACCGTGTGCAGGGAGGAGAGGTGGCTGTGGACTGTCTGTCCCTGGACACCGCGCTGACCTTCCATTCTGAGCCATAGACAGTAAGACACGCACAACGCACACACACACACACACACACACACACACACACACACACACACACACACAACGCGACACACCCACACCACACACACACACACACACACACACACACACACACCACACACACACACACACACACACACACACACACACACAGGTTTGTATTACTATACTGGACATCAAATTGTGGACATCAATTTCTTTTCAAAATAGCAGAACAATACATTTTACAATCTTCAGATTCTATGACCTCTGGGGGAGAGAGGGTGAGAGCGGTCAATTTAGCCGAAATATAACGGCTGGGATGGTATATATGGGGTTTTATTTCATATTTATAATACGTTTCAGAAAAAATAAAAAACAGAGATGATTGAAACAAATAGTTAGGAAAAGTCATGAAAGGGGAACTTTCTCAGAGCTTCATGAGAGAAGATAATCCATAATTTTCAAAATCGGTCCAGATTGTGGCTAAGTCATGCGAGTGTTAAACAGGAAGCGGATGGAAACGGAAATCTTAAATTGACGTTATTTCCATATCCGGGTGAGTTACAGTGAAAATGGTCACTGCGGGTGATAAAGAACGATGTGATCTTTTAAAAAAATATGTTTATTACGTCCATGGCAGAATTGGTCATTGGAAAAAAATACGTTTTTTACGTCTGTGGCAGTGAATGAGTTAACAAGAGCTTGTGACAAAAATAATAACTACATTGAATACAGGGTCTTTCTTCTTACATTTCCTGAAAAGTAACAGATTTGGACATACAAGGTTTCCATCCGACAGAGACGATGTATTCTTCCTCACTGAGGTGAAAACATGTGTCTTATTGTAGGCTGCTACATAATTGTAGCTGTAGATTCCATTATGGAGTAGTCCATCACTGCCATCTAGTGGTAGAACAGCATTTTAACAGGTTTGTTCAGTCATTACAATAGCCAACCGTCACTTCTGTAAAATCTATATATCGTTACTCTCAGGCAGAAACCTTGTATCTCCATATTTGACCTCTTTTTAATGTTTTTATTAATGTTGTACTTCATCATACATGCAAAAGCTCACTGAGCTTGTAGATTTATGGTGCACGAGTAAGCTCAAGTCAGGCTTTAGGGTTGTAAAATGGCATTTATAAGATAGACGTTGTGAGGACCATTTCCTGGTGCTCACAAGGGAAATTGTTGTTTTATGGTTCGAAATAAAAAAATGTTTTACAGAAAAACAGCTACGTTTAGAATTAGGAGAAAGAGAAAGATTAGGAGTTAAGGTTAGGATAAAACATTGAGAGGTTCCGTTTAGGGATCAGAGATAGAGTTAATTATGCCTGATTTACGCTTAGTTGCGTGCTGGTGTGGTGAAAAATTGCTGATTTACAAGCTCACAAAGCGTCTTTTTCGGCCTTGTTTTTAACGTAATTTATTTATTTAAATTTTATTTATGGCATTCATAAAATCTTAAAATTGTTGATGTCCTCACAAGTATAGTATTCAGTGTTGATTTCATCGACTAAAACTATGATGAAAAACGTTCGTCGTCTACCTTTTTTTACTGACGAAAACGAATTAAAAACAAAATAAAAACTAAGCTATGATGACTAAAACTAAAACTAAATATATTGACAATTCCGTCAACAAATAAAAACTAGACTACAATGTTAATGAGAGACTAGAGGAGAAGAGATCCAGTAGAACTAAAAGACAAGTCGTTTGGGTGCGCTCGGGTGTTGCGCTCTGAAAACGCTGCGACGCGTTAAAGATCTGCTATTTTCAGCAAGCAACCAAGTGTGAAATCAGGCATTATGACGTGCAAAAATATATTTTAGTCGACTAAATCAACTGTAGATTTAGTCGACTATAATCTTATGATATTTAGTCGACTAAAACTAGACAAAAATGGCATCAGATGACTAAAATATGACAAAAACTAAATGGAATTGTATTCAAAAGACTATGACTAAAACTAAATAAAATAAACATTGCTGTCAAAATCAACACTGGTGTGCATGTGTGTTGTTCCAGAGAAGCCACGCTACGCAGAGACGTGGGACTTTGAGGTGTCGGGTTCGTCCTTCCTGCAGTTCTCCATGAGCATGGGCTGCAGTAAGTCCACATCCTTCTCCCACGGTGTGAGGCTGGAGTTCTCCACGGACTGCGGCCGCAGCTGGACCCTCATCCAGCCCGAGTGCGTCCCTCCGGCCATCGGCTGCGCCGGCTACACCCAGAGCTCCATCTACACCTCCACCCAGTACAAGCACTGGAGGAGGATCACTGTGTACCTGCCCAGTGCTGCCAAGTAAGAGTTCTAATACAAGACATACTTTAAAGGTAGGGTAAGTGATGTTTTTATGTTAAAGGTTTCATGACATCAAATGTCCCCCTTTTGTTTAGGTTTTCTGACCTCAATTACACCCCAAAAAACTGAACTTTGAACATTCAGTGAATTTTCTATTTTCTGAATAATTAGGCTCAGAAAAGTGCTGTGATTTGCCCTTGGACTTTGATGTCACAGTCCATTAATCCCGCCTCCTCCCCGCCCCTCCCCTATCCTTCTCCTTTGGGAGGGTGGAGCAGAGGCGATGATTGACAGGCAACATCCCTCAAAAGCGACAGCCGTAGGCAAATCGTTTTTTTTTAAAAGGCCTCAGAACACAGAGAGAAAAAAACCTGCCATGGCTCACTGGAGTGGATTTTTCAGTTAAAACCTTTTAATACACGTTTGATGGACCATGATAAAGACTTTTAATGTTTTGTAAACCAGAATGTCATGAAACCTTTAAAGTAAGTGTTAAATAGCTCCATATTCTGATAGTACTAATTTATATACAATATTTGCCTCTCCAGCTCTTTAGTAATCAGAAAATGCATTTTCCAGTCGGGATACCTATTTTATTACCCTTATTATATATTATATATATTATATATACCCTTATTTTTAAGGGCAAGTGATTTACTTTGGTTAAAATAAGTGTTAAATAGCTCTATATTGTGATAGTACACATCCGATCTCCCCGTCCTCCTTTTGGGAGATCGGACCACAGCGCCATTCAGCTCCTGCCAGCCTACAGGCAGAGGTTGAAACGAGAGCCCATCTGCAAAAAAGAGGTACAGATTTGGTCTGAACAATCGAACTCTGTACTACAAGACTGCTTTGACCACGTGGACTGGGGGATGTTTCGGACCGCTGCTGAAAATAATGTCAACGAGTTTTCAGACACAGTCACGTGTTTTATCAGCAAGTGCATTGAGGACATTGTTCCAAAAAAGAAAGTTCGGATTTTCCCCAACGAGAAACCATGGATTAACAGCGAGGTACGAGCTGCTCTCCATGCACGCAACATCGCCTTCAGATCTGGGAATCTGGGGGACACCCGTGCGGCACTCCTGAGAACCATCAGGAAAACCAAGAGGGACTATGCGACCAAGCTGGAGGCCCAGTTTGAGAATGGGGATGTGAGGAGTACATGGCAGGGGCTGCGTGACATCACAGATTACAGAGGGAGAACTAGATCGGCAGAGACCCCCTCTGCCTCCCTCCCTGGCGAGTTGAACACGTTCTACGCCCGGTTTGAGTCTGGAAGCACTGAGCAGCCACTGCCTGCACCACCTGCGGACACCAGCCCTTTAACCATCTCAGAGGCTGAGAGAGCCTTCCAGCGGGTGAATACACGCAAAGCTGCCGGCCCGGATGGCATCCCAGGCCGTGTACTAAAGGCATGTGCAGCCCAGTTGGCAGGAGTCTTCACAGACATCTTCAACCTCTCCTTCTCCCAGGCTGTGGTCCCCTCCGGCCTTAAATCATCAATCGTGGTCCCGATTCCCAAACACTCCAAGGTGACGTGCCTCAACGATTGGAGACCGGTCGCTCTAACACCGATTGTGAGTAAGTGTTTTGAGAGACTGGTGAGAGACCACATCTGCTCCGTGCTGCCTGCCACGCTGGACCCATGGCAATTTGCTTATCGTCAGAATCAATCAACTGACGACGCAGTTGCCTTGGCTGTACACTCTGCGCTCACCCACTTGGATAAGGGGAAGAACAGATGTGTGCGGATGCTTTTCGTGGATTACAGTTCTGCCTTTAACACAATCATCCCAACCAGACTGGTCGCAAAGCTAAAAGACCTGGGCCTGCACTCGACCATGTGCAGCTGGATTCTGGACTTTCTGTCGGGCCGCCGTCAGGTGGTGAGGATGGGTAACATCACGTCGGACCCCCTGACCTTCAACACAGGAGCCCCACTGGGTTGTGTGCTGAGCCCTCTCCTCTATTCCCTGTACACATACGACTGTACAGCCACGTACAGCTCCAACGTCCTGATCAAGTATGCGGACGACATGACAGTGGTGGGCCTGATCGACAACAATGACGAGACGGCCTACAGAGCTGAGGTTGGAGCACTGACACAGTGGTGTCAGGAGAACAGCCTGGTTCTGAATGTTAATAAAACCAAGGAGTTGATCGTGGACTTTAGGAGGAC
>NC_137610.1:2366014-2388514 GCF_963280865.1 Gymnoscopelus braueri
AAAAAATCGTCGATTACCTTTTTTCACTGACGAAAACTAAGCTATGATGACTAAAAGCAAGACTAACTATATCGACAATTTTGTCAATAAATAAAAACTAGACTACAATGCTAGGGAGGGACTAGTGGAGAAGAGATCCAGTAGAACTAAAAGACAAGTCATTTTATGTTTGGTTGCGCTCAGGTGTTGCGCTCTGAAAATAGTAGATCTACAAGCTCACAATGTGTCGCACTGTGACAAAATCAACTGTATATGTAGTCGACTAAAATCTTATGATATTTAGTCGACTAAAACTATACTTTTCAGATGACTAAAGTATGACTAAAACTAACTGACATTTTATTCAAAAGACTATGACTAAACTAAATCAAAATTTGCTGTCAAAATTAACACACACACACACACACACACACACACACTTCAGCCGACGCATCTTGAAGCGTAGGCCGATCCGATAGACACATGAGTTTCCCATGGTGCTGTAGGCAGTGCCTTTGTAGTTCACTGTAGTTCAGCGAGTTGGCTCTCTGAAAGAAAACTACAAGCCAAATGGCTGCCATGTGTGCGTCCAGCCTCTTTCTTTAACCTTCAGCACCTCGAACACCTCCCAGGCGATGGGAAGCAATCAACGTCCTCCCAGACGATGGGAGGCAGGCAATTTTAATTGGGCAGAGATTCAAGTAAGCCCCAGTCTTCTAGCTGCTTCGATGTGTGTGTGTGTGCAGGGACCAGGATGAGTCTGCCATGGTGTTTGTGTCCAGTGAGCTGGGAGAACACTCCATCACCACCAGAGACATCGACGTCAATGAAAACACTATCATCCAGTTTGAGGTAGGCCTACACACACGCTCACACACACTCACACACACTCACTCACACACACACACACACACACACACACACACACACACACACACACACACACACACACACACACACACACACACACACACACACACACACACACACACACACACACAAACACAAACAAACAAACAAACAAACAAACACGTGTGTGTGTGTGTGTGTGTGTGTGTGTGTGTGTGTGTGTGTGTGTGTGTGTGTGTGTGTGTGTGTGTGTGTGTGTGTGTGTGTGTGTGTGTGTGTGTGTGTGTGTGTTTGTGTGTGTGTGTGTGTGTGTGTGTGTGTGTGTGTGTGTGTCCAGATCAACGTAGGATGTACGACCGACAGCTCCTCTTCAAATCCCATGCGTCTGGAGTTCTCGCGGGACTTCGGGTCGACGTGGCACCTGCTTGTGCCCCTGTGTGCGGGCGGTGCCACCCCGTCCTCGCTCTGCTCCACGGAACTCCACCCGGCCTCCGTCTACTACCCTGGAACCACCCACGGGTGGAGGAGGGAGGTCGTCAGCTTTGGCAAGCTGCGCCTGTGCGGGTAAGAAACAGTGGTGGAAAAAAGTACTCGCAAGTTTTAATTAAGTAAGAGTATCAATACCGCAATGTAGAAGTACTCTGTTACAAGTAAAAGGCCTGTGTTCAAAATTTACTTGAGTGAAAGTAGAAAAGTATTGGCATCAACATATACTTTAAGTACCAAAAGTAAAAGTACTGACATGTTTGACAATAGCAGATCTACAAGCTCACAACGCGTCCCATCGCCACACGTTGTGAGCTTGTAGATCGGCTATTTTCAAATAGCCTATGTATGAAATAGGGCTAAAGTGGTTAATATATGTTTCATAATATCATAATTTAGATCTGAAAAGTAACTAGTAACTAAAGTTGTCAAATAATTGTAGTGGAATAAAAGTACTATATTCGCCTCTGAGATGTAGTGGAGTAGAAGTAAAAGTACTGAAAACTGGAAATGCTCAAGTAAAGTGAAAATACGTCAAAATAGTACTTAAATACAGTACTTGAGTAAATGTACTTAGTTGCTTTACACCACTGGTAAGAAACATGGTGGGGACAACACTGAGGAACCGGATTACGGTTCAATCACATTTGGACCCGTTTCTGGAATGTTTTTTATCACGCTATCAGAGCTGCAGAGGTACTTCACGTCTGCTATAGATTAGGATACCAGCGGTTCTCAAACATTTTAATTTCAAGGAACACCCCTCCTCAGAGTGTACAAATGGAACCAAATGGGTCCATTTGGTTGCATTTGTACATCCTTCATGTATACTCTTTGTACAGCAGTGACAAGCAGTGAGAGGAATCAATTGGCATAACGCCTAGATTGGGAGAAAAAAATAAGAAATGGAAGTATCCCATCGTGAGCATAGTGAGGACTTTTGCAGTATGTGACCAGGACACTGTGACTGTCATTTACAGTATATGACCAGGGCCAGCCCTTTTATTGTCGGCCATTTTTCTAGGAAGCTTTTTACAGATTATGAAATTACAAAATGTACAAGTTCAAATTATGTGACATCAGGTCTTTGACGCAAATGCAGAACACGATGGCGGTAGTTACCTGCAAAAAAAGCAATCAATCATTCAGTCAATCAATCAATCAATCAATCAATCAATCAAAATCACAACCCACAACGCATGAAAGATTTACCATGTTTGTCTGGCGTACACAGTATAAATGCTCGAGTATAAATACTTAAGAGTAGAAGTACACAGAAACGGAGTAGAATAGAAATAGATGTGTTGTATGTGTATCGGGAGTAACCAGTTTGGAGAGTTGAAGTGTCCCGTGAGGCCTTGCAGGAATTATGGGCATTACTTCCTGTTATCAGTCATTCAATTCATTTCAGTCTTGTCATGTCAGTCAACATGTGGGAACACAACCTGACAGAAATCAGAAAGGGTCATATTAGTCTGTCTACTTCCCTACAAGATCTCCCTCCACACAGCTGATTCAAATGAATGATCAATGGCTCTTGACACTTGCTCTTAGCAGTAGCCTAACTCCTGTCCTGTGTTTCATTCTGACTGGCTGCTGTTGCTGCTGTCACTCCTGAATCTCTGCATGGGGAATACATGGTGCTTGTTAAGTGACTTCAGTAATTGATAATAAGCATTAATTTGAATCAGCTGTGTGGAGGGAGACTAATAGGCTAATAGGCAATGCGTTCCCACATTAGTATGACTGATTTGATTAATCAAATGAATTGAATGACTGACAACAGGAAGTGATGCCCATAATTGACGCACCCCATTTTCCACAGCTCCTTGGGAAACTTGTGTATACAGAGGGGTCCTAGTTTTTTTTTTTTTTTTTCAAATCAAATCAAATCAAATCAAACTTTATTTATATAGCACATTTACAACAGCCAAAAGCCGACCAAAGTGCTGAACATGGTTAAAACAAGGTAATTCAGACACACAGAAGCATCAACAAATAATATATACACAGGACAAAAACAAAAGAGAAACAAAACAATGCAGAGTTAGGACCGAACAGGATAGCTAAATACGACTAAAAGCAAGAGAGAATAAGTGAGTTTTTAGTAAGGTTTTAAAAGCCCCAATCGACTGGGCAGATCTAATGGGGAGGGGCAACATATTCCAGAGCCTGGGGCCCGCAGCCGCAAAAGCACGGTCACCCCTACTCCTCAAATTAGTCGTATGAGCGACCAGCAGTAGCTTGTCCGCAGACCTCAAGGCCCTGCTTGGGATATAACTAAGGCTCAATTATATCAGAGAGATAGGAGGATGACAGGCCGTGAATGGTTTTAAAAACAAATAAAAGAACCTTAAAATCAACTCTAAAATGAACAGGGAGCCAATGAAGAGTGGACAGGACTGGGGATACGTGGTCAAGTTTTTTAGTGCCGGTGAGGAGGCGGGTAGCTGTAGGCGCCTAAGTGAAGCCTGATCAATGCCAGTATAAAGTGAGTTACAGTAATCTAATCTGGAGGAGATAAATGCAGGTATGACCATCTCCAGCTGTTTTTGTGGGAGATAGGCTTTGACTTTAGCTATGAGTCTTAGCTGGAAGAAGCTTGTCTTGACAACAGAGCTGATGTGTTTGTCAAGTTTAAAATTATTATCAAAAATAAAACCAAGATTTTTGGCAGAGGAATGGATATTTGAATTTAAAATGCCCAGGGAGTTGGAGGGTGGGACAGGATGGTGGCCAAAGATTAAAATTTCAGTTTTGTTTTCATTGAGGGTGAGAAAATTGGCGTCCATCCAGGCCTTGACATCGTGGAAACAGGTGAGAAATGGCTGGAATGGATCATTGGAGTCGGTTTTTAGCGGAAAATTAATTTGTACGTCATCTGCATAACAGTGAAAGGGCATATTGTGCTTTGCAAAAATTGATCCTAGAGGTAACATGTAAAGGAGAAATAAAATCGGACCTAGTATGGAGCCTTGGGGCACTCCACATGAGAGGGAAGTCGCAGGTGACGCAAATTCCCCTATGTGCACGGAGAAGGTGCTATCTGAAAGGTAGGACTGGAACCAAGTGAGGACAGTGCCGGAGATGCCAACAAGGTGTTCAAGGCGTGATAATAAAATATTGTGGTCAACCGTGTCAAAGGCCGCCGAAAGGTCGAGGAGCACCAGTGCAGCAGGGGAACCGTTATCAGAGATAGTAGTGCTCATGTGGGCCTCTTCACATTGAAAGGTTTTGTGGGCAAGGGCTCATGTGTGCCTCTTCAAATTAATGTGGGAAAGGGCTCTTTAACTTATATGGGAGCTACTCAATGGAACAGCCTGGAAACCTTGGTTCACTTGATATAGAACTTGAGGTCAGTTAAACGCTTAAAAAGGACCTGGTTACTGGAAAAGGTAGGACATAATAATAAGTACTGGACTTTATTGTGGCATCCCTGTGTTTAAGTGTTTGTTGATTCTTTTCGAATAAACTAACCAAAACTAAACATTTCATACCATATTTCCACCTCTCTCTCTCTCTCTCTCTCTCTCTCTCTCTCTCTCTCTCTCTCTCTCTCTCTCTCTCTCTCTCTCTCTCTCTCTCTGTCTGTCTCTCTCTCTCTCTCAGGTCAGTGAGGTTCCGTTGGTACCAGGGTTTCTATTCGTCGGGGCAGGCCCCTCCCACCTGGGCTCTGGACAACGTGTACGTGGGTCCTCAGTGTCAGGACATGTGCCACGGTCACGGGGCGTGCGAGGGCGGGACGCACTGCGTGTGTGACCCGGGATACTCCGGTCCCGACTGCTCGGTGCCCAACACACCCAACCCGGACTTCCTCAAGGAGGACTTTGAAGGTATGTTTGTGCGTGCGTGCGTGCGTGCGTGCGTGCGTGCGTGCGTGCGTGCGTGCGTGCGTGCGTGCGTGCGTGCGTGCATGCGTGCGTGCGTTTTTAGCTCGAGACCCAAAAAAGAAATTCTCCCCGGGACGTAAACACATTGTTTGATTGATTGAATGTGACCATTTCCACCCGACAACAACAATATGCTGTGTAGTCAGTCAGATAGTCAGCAGCGTGTTGCAGCTCAGCACAGCAGGAGAAAGCCTCCCAAACACACAGGGATACTTGTAGAATACTTCCTGCGGAAGTGCTGGATGCATTGCATGCAGCGATGTATCTTGGGGTCACGTGTGTGTGTGTGTGTGTGTGTGTGTGTGTATGTGTGTGTGTGTGTGTGTGTGTGTGTGTGTGTGTGTGTGTGCGTGTGCGTGTGCGTGTGCGTGTGTGTGTGTGTGTGTAGGAGGGGCGGTGGACTCTGAGCGTTTCGCTCTGCTCAGCGGAGGGAAGCTGAGCAGGAAGTGTGGCGTCATGTCCAGTGGAAACCATCTGTTCTTCAGTGAGGACGGACTGAGGATGTTACTGACCCAAGATATGGACCTCACTAATGCTAGGTAACGCACACACACACACACACACACACACACACACACACACACACACACACACACACGCGCGCGCGCACGCACGCACACACCCGCACACATGCGCACGAACACTCTGACCAGTGGTGTAAAGTAACTAAGTAAAATTACTCAAGTACTGTACTTAAGTACAATTTTGACTTTTATTTGTACTTTAATGGAGTATTTCCAATGTTCAATACTTTTACTTCTACTCCACTACGTCTCAGAGGCAAATATTATACTTTTACTCCACTACAATTATTTGAAAACTTTAGTTACTAGTTTACTTTTCAGCTATACATTATTATATTATAAAAAAATACATTAACCACTTTAGACCTATTTTACATAGGCTATTTGAAAATAGCAGATCTACAAGCTCACAACGCATTGCGTTGTGAGCTTGTAGATCTGCTATTTTCAAACATGTTAGTACTTCTACTTTTGGTACTTTAAGTACATTTTGATACCAATATTTTTGTACTTTTACTCAAGTAATGTTTTTAATTCCGGACTTTTGCTTGTAACAGAGCGCTTCTACATTGCAGTATTGATACTTTTACTTAAGTGAAACTTTTGAGTACTTTTTCCACCACTGCTGCTGACTGAAGTATAGTAATACAAACCTCTGTGTGTGTGTGTGTGTGTGTGTGTGTGTGTGTGTGTGTGTGTGTGTGTGTGTGTGTGGTGTGTGTGTGTGTGTGTGTGTGTGTGTGTGTGTGTGTGTGTGTGTGTGTGTGTGTGTGCGTGTTGCGTGCGCGCTTGTGTGTGTGTGTGTGTGTGTGTGTGTGTGTGTGTGTGTGTGTGTGTGTGTGTGTGTGTGTGTGTGTGTGTGTGTGTGAACAGGTTTGTTCAGTTCTTCTTGAGGTTGGGGTGTGGTAAGGCGGCTCCAGACCCTCGCTCTCAGCCCGTGCTCCTGCAGTTCTCGGTGGACGGGGGTCTTTCCTGGGTCCTGATGCAGGACTTCCTTTTCAGCAACAGCAGCAACCAGGCTCGCCTGGTGGCCCTGGAGATCCCGCTGCGCGCGCGCACCCCCGCCACCCGCCTGCGCTGGTGGCAGCCGTCCGAGAACGGACACTTTTACAGCCCCTGGGTCATCGACCAGGTAAGCACCACCAGTGTTTTTTTCGACTAAAACTATGATGAAGAATTGCTGGCCGACTACCCTTTTTTCACTGACGAAAAATGTATAGAAACTAACAACAAAATGGAACCGTACCCTTACGGGTCCATTTGGTTCCATTTGTTTAATGAGTTCACAGTTCACACACACACACACACACACACACACACACACGCACACACACGCACACATGTGCGCGTGCACGCACATACACATGTGCACGCACACATGTGCGCGTGCACGCACATACATACACACATACACACACACTTTTACTTGTAAACAAAGCATTTCTACATTGCAGTATTGATACTTTTACTTAAGTAAACAATGTGGGTACTTTTTTCCACCACTGGTAGTATGTATATTTACGATAATAACCCTGGTATTTGTCCTGTGATTACAGGTGGTGGTGGGGGGCAGTGCCAGTGGGTGGGGTCCTCTAGAGGACGACTTCTCCTCTATAGACGGCCGCTCGTGGCTGCTGCACCCCGGTGGGACCCGCATGCCGGTGTGCGGCTCCGACGGCCCGGCCTTCGCCTTCATCGAGAAGTCCAACACGCGCTACGCTGTCACCACCGACATCTCCCTGGGAGCCGACGCCTTCATCCAGTTTGACTTCTCCGCCTCCTGCTCCGTCACCAACTCCTGTTACTGTAAGTTACTGTAAATACTGTACTCCTCTTAACCCAAGACCGGGAAAGCATCCGCGTCAGTTTTTTTATTTATTTTGACAATTTTGTTTAATCTTATAAAGTTGTGCAAATCTTTGAAGATATATACATTTTATTTTTAAAGCATACATTTGAAACTCAAATCTTTTCAGTATTTTTTTTTTTAACTTATGTTGCTATATGTCAGTGGAGCTCAAACTTTTTCATGTCAAGGACCCCCAAAATTATATGTATTTGGCCGCGGACCCCCATCTCAAAGATAATTGTTCCAGGGACCCCCCCTTCCCCCCAGAAGCAAAGATTTTAGTTACAAATGTTCGCTTTAAAACAATATATATATTCAAAGATTTGCTAAAAGATTCTCGATTTTTCCCAAAAAATTGCAGATCTACAAGCTATGAGCTTGTATATCTGCTATTTTTGAATAGCCAAAGAAATCTATAAAAATGACACAGTCTGTGCTTTCCCGGTCCTAATGGGTTAAAGACTGCTTTATTGTCTCCGCCAGGCCGGAGGGTCTAAGGCCAGACACCATGTTTTCGCTGTAGACTGTAAAACAGAGGTCTTCAACAGGGGGTCCGCGACCCCTAGGGGGTCCGCGGAGGTACTGCAGGGGGTCTGCAAAATTGTTGTTTGATTAAAAATATGTTTGTTTTTAAAAACTTTAAAAACGTTTTTTTAATTATTATTTTTTTCAAAAATGTAATTTTTCTTTAAACATAACATGACATATTTGAATAGCTTAGTATTGAATGCACAATAACATGGTATGTTTATACATATTTTGTAGAGAAAGGTCAGTGCTGTCAGTTCAGCAAAAGCTAAGGTATGGCAAGGTTAGGGTTGCCAATTAATATAAGGGACACCTATCCTTTTTTTAGGGGGTCAACCCCCCCCCAAATCCCAGAAATGCATATACCTATAACACAATACAAACACAAAGGTCTTACACCTGCAGTAGGCTACAATTCATGATTTTTTTCTCTTTTTTTTCTGGCACCAAGGTATGGCACCTGCCATACCTTGCCATACCCAATTGACGCCCCTGAGAAAGGTCCTTTTGCACACCTACTGGGTCAACCTGTGAGTAGGAGCAGGCAACCATTTTTTCATGTTTATTTATATAAAACACAATTTTATACATAAATATACGATATATATGGTAGCCTACCCCCTACCCTACGAGGTAGGGGGTCCCTGCTCCATCACCCCATCAGTTTGGGGGTCCCTGGCCTGAAAAGGTTGAAGACCCCTGCTGTAAAAGATATGCACGATGATGTCACCCATTGGTTTTCTACAGACCTGTTTTAAGCCACTTTTTTTTGCGATTTCAAATCCATCATATGATCTTGGAACTTCTGGTCCCGATAAGCTATTTCATTTTAATTAATTCAACCATAATTAATAATTCATAAATTAACTGCCAGAGTTAAAACATCGTCTATAGCTGCCCTTGTCAGCGATTTCGAGCGTTTTTACTAACCTTTGAAAAATCATCGAATATTATTCTTCACAACGATCCACCCAGTGATCTCCTCAAAAGACGTAGCGGGGTCTCGTAGAAGCGTGCTGTCGCAATTATCCGTTCCATAGTTATGATCAGTTGAATGTGGCTTGTTTTCGCCAAAAAGAACAGAAAGCAGAGAAAATTTGATTTTTATAAATCCTATAAATACTAAACGAAACCAGCTTCATTTTGTTGTGATCATGTGATTTCTGGGTGTACTCAGAACAAAAATCATTCATTTGAATCAACTGTGTGGAGGGAGATCTTGAATCTGGGTCTAACATGGATGTATTACAGCTATAGAGTTGGAGTATTTGTTGGATCTGGGTCTAACGTGGCTTACTATATTACAGCTATAGAGTTGGAGTATTCGTTGGATCTGGGTCTAACGTGGCTTCCTATGTTACAGCTATAGAGTTGGAGTATTCGTTGGATCTGGGTCTAACGTGGCTTCCTATGTTACAGCTATAGAGTTGGAGTATTCGTTGGATCTGGGTCTAACGTGGCTTCCTATGTTACAGCTATAGAGTTGGAGTATTCGTTGGATCTGGGTCTAACGTGGCTTCCTATGTTACAGCTATAGAGTTGGAGTGTCTGTTGGATGTGGGTCTAACATGGCTTCCTATGTTACAGCTATAGAGTTGGAGTATTCGTGGGATCTGGGTCTAACGTGGCTTCCTATGTTACAGCTATAGAGTTGGAGTATCTGTTGGATCTGGGTCTAACGTGGCTTCCTATGTTACAGCTATAGAGTTGGAGTGTCTGTTGGATGTGGGTCTAACGTGGCTTCCTATGTTACAGCTATAGAGTTGGAGTATTCGTTGGATCTGGGTCTAACATGGCTTCCTCTGGTCAGAGACTGCCTGCCCACCAGTCCAGACTGTTCCTCCTACACCCTGCAGAGGGTGCTGCTGAGCGACACGTACAACAAGTGGGGGCGTGTCACCCTGCCCATCCCGTCATATGCAAGGTACTGTATGCACGCACAGCATGCACCCACGCCATGGGAGCAGCTCAGAATCAATGGTGTAAAGTAACTAAGTACATTTACTCAAATACTGTACTTACGTACAATTTGAGGTATGTTTTACTATTTTAAATGTTCAGTACTTTTACTTCTACCCCACTACATCATAGAGGCAACTATTGTACTTTTACTCCACTACAATTATTTGAAGACATTAGTTAATAGTTACTTTGCAGATATAAATGATTATATTACTGTATAACACATACATTAACCACTTTAGCCCTATGTTATGCATACATGGTCTACAAGCTCACAACGCGTCGCATCGTGACGTGTTGTGAGCTTGTAGATCTGCTATTTTCAAACATTCTCGTACTTTTACTTTTGGTACTTTAAGTATATGTTGATGGCAATACTTTTGTATTTCTACTCAAGTAACATTTTGAACACAAGTCTTTTACTTGTAACAGAGTATTTTTATATTGTGGTATTGCTACTTTTACTGGAGTAAAATATCTGAGTACTTTTTCCACCACTGCTCGGAATGGATGATGTATATTGTGTTTGTAATGTTACATCTTGAGTGGATGCAACGCCAAGGTAGATACAGGAGCGCAGTGGTGGAAGAAGTACTCACATTTTGTGAGCTTGTAGATCGGCTATTTTCAAATAGCCCATGTATAAAATAAGGCTGAAGTGGTTAATGTATGTAAAAGTACAATATTTGCCTTTGAGATGTAGTGGAGTAGAAGTAAAAGTACTGAAAATTGGAAATACTGTACTTAGTTACTTTACACCACTGATTATTACAGTTTATGTCATTTATGTATTGTATTCATGTGTGTGTGTTTGTGCAGGTCTCAAGCCACCAGGTTCAGGTGGTACCAACAGGCACCGTTTGACAAGCAGCAGACATGGGCTCTGGACAACCTGTATGTAGGAGATGGATGTCCCGACATGTGCTCTGGACACGGACGCTGTCAACAGAGCTCCTGTGTGTACGTACACGCACGCACACACACACACACACACACACACACTAGGGCATTCACAACTAATGATTTTTACTAGTCGACTCATTTGACCCAGTGGTAGTCGACTAGTCGACTGGTCGAAATTTACATATATATATATATATTTAATTTTTATTAATTTTTTTGGGGGGGGGGCATTGTTTTAATGCCATCCTACTACTATATTACTATTATTATTATCCTCCTGCCCTTATTTTTATGGCGTTTTAAGGGAAGCGCTTCTGGCACAGCAGCACAGCACCACAGCAGCGTCTCCAAGGATCCCCATTGCCCAATAATAGGCTTTTATTGGGCATACTTTTGACCCCCTTTTGATAAATAATAAAGTCAGGAGGATAATAATAATAGTAGTTTTTTTTTTTTTTTCAACTATTCGACTAGTACCAACAAAGTCGACTAGTGGTTATACTAGTCGGTTAAGGTTAAATTTAAGGTTAGGGGTTTGGGGTTGAGGTTAGGGGTTAAGGCCAGTGGTGGAAAAAGTACTCACTTTTTTTACTTAATTAAAAGTATCAATACTGCAATGTATCGCTGCAATGTATCGCAACGCATTGTGAGCTTGTAGATCTGATTTTCAAATGGCCGAAATGTATATAGGGCTGAAGTGGTTAATGTATGTTTTGTAATAATAATCAAAATCTACAAAGGAACTAGTAACTAACGTTTTCAAATAATTGTAGTGGAGTAAAAGTACAATATTTGCCTTTGAGATGTAGTGGAGTAGAAGTAAAAGTACTGAAAATTGGAAATACTCAGTAAAGTAAAACATACCTCACAATTGTACTTAAGTACAGTACGTGAGTAAATGTACTTAGTTACTTTACACCACTGGTCAAGGTTAGGGGTTAAGGTTATAGGGTTAGGGTCAGGGCTTAGTTAAATAGTTGATGTTTGATCTGGTATCTTCCAGGTGTGATCCAGAGTGGGGAGGCGAGTATTGTGATGAAGCGGTGGCTCCTCTGCCCTCCCAGCTGAAGGACAGTTTCAGCAGAGCTCCGTCTCTCTCTCACTGGAATCTCCTGACCGGAGGGAAGCTCAGCAGTGTGTGTGGAGCAGTGGCCTCCGGGGCGGCGCTGCACTTCAGCGGGGTAAACATTCAAAACATCCTATCATTCATTCATTCATGCGTAGAGTTGTAGTCGTCAGCTGGTCACAGTAGATCTCAATCTGACCTGACCTGACCTGACCTGTGTGTGCGTGTGCGTGTGCGTGTGCGTGCGTGCGTGCGTGCGTGCGTGTGTGTGTGTGTTGGTGTTTTGTATGGGTGTCCATTAGAGTTGCAGTAGACAGCTGGTCACAGTGGACTTAAACTTGACCAGCGCTGAGTTTGTCCAGTTCTACTTCATGTACGGATGCATGGTCGCCCCTAGCAACCGTAACCAGGGAGTTCTGCTGGAGTACAGTCTCAACGGAGGAATCCACTGGATCCTGCTGACCGAGATCTTCTACGATCTGTACACTAAACCTGGGTAATAAAATGCAATCTATACACACAATGACCATATAGTAGGGGTGTAACGATAGAGCGATACAATACGCATCACGATACATGGTTGACGATACGATACATGGACAATATTGGTTCATTCATGGCAATTCAATGATTTAAAATCGATACATTAACTGTTTAGCAAGAAAAATGAATCTGTGTGAAACGTGTGGATAGAGCAGGTTTTTTAAAGGATCTACACCATGATTATTACTTCTTTTTAAATTATTTAATATCATATTGTTTATATCCCTCAAACGTTTTTTAAAAGGTTTGAGCCTAAATCAAGCCTCAGATATACTCATTCCAACTAACTTCTCTCTGGCTTATAAAGCACTTTCCCCTGCGATACCACATTGTCCTGATTTGGCACGTGGCGCTATTGAGCCAGTTTGTTTGCATGTTATCTCCTGGTTCTGTGTGTGTGTTCTTTTTTTTTTTTCATGTTGTAAACTGAAATACGGGAGGAATTGTATCGCTTGTGACGTCACGTGCGGGGCAAATCAGTTTGGCCTGTTTTGAGACCAATATACATAAAACCCCAGATATGCTGTGAAAGCCTGAGTGCTCAAACTGGGGTATTTGTGGGGATAGAAGAGAGGTAGGGGAGACCAAAAACACACAAAAAAGAAGGAAAAGTTCAAATTCATGGTGTAGTCCCTTTAAGGGAAAAATGTATTATTATGGATATAAATAAGTAAACACAGTGATTCTCTGGCAATTACATGGACATTGTATTTGAACACATATGGACAAACCCGCTACCTTGACATGAACACAGAGATTACTCACATTTATCGATAAACCAAGTGTAGCGATATGTAATGGAAAAGTAATTAAACCCCTCTTTCTCTTTTTTCTTCTTAAAATTTCTAAATACAACGTGCAAGTATAGATCAAATTGATGATTTGCACTGCAAAAAGATTCAATTTGATACCGATATTGTTTAAAACGATGCATCGATGCAGTTACTGTATCGTACACCTCTACTATATAGACAAATATATGACACACTGCTACTGACTGAAATATTAGATGCCTTTATTGATACCACAGGGGAAATTCAGGCGCCATTGACAGCACAGCAGTAAAAAGTCACAGAATATACAGGACATAGAAGTACAGTAGGTACAGAAGAATAACTTCACAAAAGCCATCCTCAAACAAATCAATAAATCAATAAATAAAGCGTACAGAAACGGAGTAGGAGAATCAGCGACCCCTTCTCGGCCATTAACTCTCTTACTGCCAAGGACGACTTATGACGAGAGTTCGTCCAAACGCCCTCACTGCCAAGGACGACTTATGACGACTTATTGGTTTTTTAATCTTTTTATAAGAGATCGCGCCGTTCACTTTCCACTCAACCGGATCCGGATATAACGTCATCCGAAGATTTACGCCTCCGTCCACTTCCTGTTTAACTTTTTCATTAAAACGGTTCTATCTCGAGTTGACTTTTTCCCCCCTGTGTTTCGTGAGACATCCTGTTTTCAACATGCTGCTGCAGGAGAAGGAAATGTCCCGGCTGGATTTTTTTTCTCTGGGCGATGCACACACATAGCGTGTGTGTTTACAAACAGTCGGACAAAGGATCATAAGGGATATAAATGTTCTGTGGCCAGTTGAAAAGGTAAGAAAATTGTGCAATTTTGGCGACAAATGGTGTATTCACATGGGATCCAGCCTGCTTCGCTAAGTTCGGCGGACTTTTTTTTCTCTCTTCGCTTCTCAGTCTGGAAAGCCTCCTATCTGCTCCAAGGGAGGTGGGACATGCCAAACGGCTTGAGTCCTGCCGTGGCTTCTGATTGGTCTGTGGTGCGGGGCGGGACAAAGCACCAGTGAGACGTCATTCCAATGCGCAGAAAAACAACAGTGTGAAAAGCATGGAGGGTGGCGCTGGCTGATGACGTAGGTTGCCTAATGCTACTCTAGGATAAGGATAATTCCTTTTAACAGGTCGTTCATGAAAGTCCTTGCGGTCTTGTTTCCAATGAGAACCTGTGAGCAATTGGGGTTAAGAGTCTTGCTCAGGGACAAATTTCATATCATCGGCACATATGCTGGGATAGCCTGGAATCGAACCTGGGGCAACCAGGGCCAGCTCTGGTTCCCTAGGCGGGCTCACTAACCACTCAGCTATGGCCGCCCCTTATTCGTTGGAACGACATCCAATCAGCAACGACGTTGACTACGTAACATATGTAACATAGTGTAGTTCTGCAAAACCTCCCAATGGGAGGCTTTCCAGACTGAGAAGCGAAGAGAGAAAAAAAAAGTCCGCCGAACGTAGCGAAGCAGGCTGGATACCAGGCTAGTATTCACATGCTGTTAGAAGGCAAGGGGGCCATCACGGTTGTATTTTTTTTTTCTCTGGGCGAGGCACCCACATAGCGCGTGTGTTTGTCGGACAAGCGATCATAATGAATATACATTATCTGTGGAAGGATAAAAAAAAGAAAATAGCTGGCAGTGGACAAACGCAGCCAGAAATAAGTCTGGCAGTGAAATAGTTCATGAGAACTGCAGTGTTTTCATGACTTCCGTATTGGCTTCATATCCAAGAGCGAATGCTTGCCGCCTGGTCGTAACGTTATGTTTATATTGTCAGGTTTGTGAACGTTTTGCTGCCCCCTGCTGCTCGCCAGGAGGGAGTGCGCGTGCGCTGGTGGCAGCCTCAGCACGACGGCGCCGACCACAGTGATTGGGCGCTGGACAACGTGCTCATCTCCGGCTCGGACGCACGCGCTCACATCTCCGACACGTTTGGGGGCGTGGCCTTACCCAACCACGAGAGGACGCCGGCCGATGGCACCGCCTCCGGCAGGGGGCCGGACAGCGAGCCAGAGGAAACGCCCATAGGTACCCGTGTGATTGGCCGCTGGGTCTGTCAATCAACGTATTATTCAGTAGTGTGACTGGTTGGAAACCTTTTATTTTACATGTATTATTATCGTGTAGGTATTCACAATTTATAACTTTCCACATTGTCTGTCTATCTGTCTGTCTGTCTGTCTGTCTGTCTGTCTGTCTGTCTGTCTGTCTGTCTGTCTGTCTGTCTGTCTGTCTGTCTGTCTGTCTGTCTGTCTGTCTGTGCAGTGAGTGCTCATTGGCTGTTTTCAGAGGACTGCGTTATCCAGAGGTTTTGCAGTTCTCCAGATGGAGTGATGGTTTGTGGGAGTGACGACGGGCGGGAAGTCTACGCTGTCACTCATGACATCATCCCTGACAAAGGCTGGGTAATGCAGTTCAAGGTAAATATATGTTAAAGGGTCTACACCATGAAAATCACTTTTTTCTTGGTTTTTTGTATTTTTTGGGGTCCCCAGTGTCTCTTGTACCCAAAAAAATGTTTTTTTTTTAATTCAGTCATTCCTTCTCATTTCATGGATTTCCAGAATGGGCGTGTCTGAACAGGCGATCTCAGAATGGAAATGTTTATGATGTCACAAACATTATTGATGGCAAACCCAAAGTTAAATGAAAAGTGCCCGAATCGCTCCGAAACTTTTTCTACCCCCCCTAAGTGGGGGTCTACGAACAAATACTTCGGGCTCGGATTTTGGCTCCGCCCCCCGGAAGTGGGTGAAACAGGCACCTCAAACACTTGGTGGAATTGTTCAAAAATGTTCAAAGTGTTTTTTTTTCGATTTTGTATTTTTTTTAGATGCTTCTTTTTATGCAGAATTTTTCCTTTTTTTTTTTTTTTTTAAATATTTTTTTTTAATACTTTTTTTTTTATTAACAGACAGAATTGCTCAGTAGCCCCCCCCTGCCCAAGAGGACGTTTTGGTATTGCAGCTGAAAGTGCTGTATAAGCCAGAGACAATTGACTTGGGATGAGTATATCTGAGTGATGATTTAGGCTCAAACCTTTTGAAAAAGGTTTGAGGGACATACACCATATGATATTAAATATCAAATATTTTTTTTTAATTCATGGTGTAGCTCCTTTAATAAAACTACAACATTAGCTATATAATCTATTAATAAAAACCCTCTCGGTTCTCTGTTCGGGTCTCGGGTTTTCGGTTCTGGGAAGACCCGTGCTTACCCAGGGGTATTGTATGTAAGCAAAAAAAAAATAATTACCAAATGTTCATGGTTAATCGTTTAACCGGTAACTGTTAAGACATTTGTAACCAGTTAATAATACCAACAGTTAAATGGTTGATATTAATATACATTTTTCATTACATTTTTAGTGCAAATGCACTTTTCCCCCAACCTAAAGTGGTGCCTGGAGGAAGACGCACAGCCACCACTTAAAACTGCAATTCTGCCTTAAGTTAAACACAGGGAAATAAAGTACCATGCGCACTTCACGAAGTTGACAAGCGGGGGAACGGCGGCGCAGCTAGAAGGTCCTGGGTTCGATTCCCGCCGGGGATGCTGTGGGCGCTGGAGGCGTGTCTTTTCCTCCGCGTCATCAGCGCCCATACCCTAGGTGGGGTTGGCGAAAGGGCCTACTCTGTGTGGAGTTTGCATGTTCTCCCTGTGTCTCCTAGGGTAGTTAATACCCTCACCCTAAAATCTGAATTTATATTTTTTCTTCAGCAAAAATCTTGCAGTTTGATAACTGAGGCAATTTTTCACTATGTATGATAATGTAGCATGGCAGATCTACAGTGTGATCTACAGACCAGAGGGGAGGTAACCTGACTCCACCAGATGGGGGCGGTATTGAGTTTCACAGGTTCACAATACAGCCTCTATCTGGGATCCCTCAGAGAGTAGACCACCGCGGCGTGTACGAACCAATCAGCGGCTGCTATGGGTGGGATCTTGGCGAGACCGGATGTGACACCATCGAGAAGCGCTTATTGCGTTGTAGTTCTTTCACGATTCATCATGGTTGAATAGTATACAAAATAACTACTGCTGGCGCAGCTACTATACGTCATGTAGACAAGTCAATATGATTGGTTGATAGACTGTGATAGATAGACATGTCTCATTTCTCTCCAAAAGAATATGATGGAATATGATTAAGGATTACTGTGATTATGGTAAGCTCACATTTCATATCGCACACACCATACCTGTAACTTTGACTACCCCCCCCCCCCCCCCCCAAAAAAAAACATTTTGTTTGGAAAAATGATATTTTTATTTAGCTTTTTTTGAGGGGCCACAAGAAAGGTCCCTGCGGGCCGCCAGTTGAATATCTAGGTGTGTAGATCTCAGTAGTGTGCAATACTCCAGAGCGACCAGCAGAGCGTCATCATGTCCAGTACTCAGTGTATCATTATGTATTGTGTGTGTGTACAGATCGCAGTAGGGTGCAGTACTCCAGAGCGACCAGCAGAGCGTCAGGTTCATGTCCAGTACTCGATGGATTTCGGGGTGACGTGGAAGTACCTGGTTCCCCAGTGTCTCCCAGCGGACCCCCGCTGTGGGGGGGCGGTGTCCCAGCCGTCCGTTTTCTTCCCTGCCGAGACCTGGAAGAGAGCCGTCTACCCCCTGCCCGACAGCCTGGCTAACAAGTACGTCAACACAATACTACAGAACGCAATAAACAACACAGAAAACAACACAATAAACAACACAACACACAACGTGTTAAAAAACCTTCAACCCCAGCATCCGTATTCTGGGGAAGACGTTTGGAGAAAATAGCAGATCTATGAGCATGTAGATCGGCTACTTTCAGCAAAGATATTTAATGTAGAGCGAACACAGAAAATACACTCGTATAAGCCCTGAGGGACTCCACTCAACAACGTATTTAAGTGGTTAATAGGCCTAAACAACAGTACACTACACTGCACTACGCTACGCTACACTACACTATGCTGCACTACGCTACACTACACTACACTACACTACACTGCACTACACTACACTACACTACACTACACTACACTACACTACACTACACTACACTACACTACACTACACTACACTACACTACACTACACTACACTTGCTTATGGCAGTCCATCGATGTCGATGATGACATTGCTCCAAAAGCATATGTTGGGTTGGTTATTGTGGTTGGTTTCGCCTGTGCATAGCCAGGTGGCTGCTCAGACCGATGCGTGATCCGCAGACTTTGTCACAGGAGGGGCAGGGGAAGGCAGCAGTGGTGGTCGGTGGACCTTTGGCACGTTGGTGCCTCTGTGCACGCCGCTGTACTCTCCTCTCTGTGAACTTCTCCTGAAGATGAGTGATTCCCCGGTGGCAGGTAGAGCTCCAGGTGTGGCGATCAACAGCCAGGGACTCCAGTGCTGGTGGATTAATGTCACACTTCTTCAGGAGGGTTTTAATGTGGTCCTTGTAACCTTTTTTCTGGCCCCCAACAGACCTTTGACCATCTAGGAGCTGGCCATACAGGATCTGTCGAGGCAGACGGTGGGCTGGCATACGGATCACATGCCCGACCCATCTCAGGTGTTTTAGTCCAAGGAGCGCTGTGGTGCTGGGTGTGTTGGTCCGGTCAAATATTTCAATATAGGGCACCCTGTCTTCCCAAGACAGACCCAGGATCCTTTGAAGGCAACGGATGTGGAAGGCCTCTAGGCTGTGGATGTGCCTCTGGTAGGGTGTCCAGGTTTCCGAGCCGTAAAGCAGAGTGGAGAGGCAGACTGCCTTGTAAACAGCTGCCTTGGTGGAGATGGTGAGGTTCCTGTTTTGGAAGACCCTGGACCGTAACCTTCCAAAGGCAGCAGAGGCCAGGCCAATGCGAACTTGGATGTCATCGTCGATGGTGCAGGATGTTGACAGAGTGCTACCAAGGTAGGTGAAGTGAGGGACGGTGGCTAATGGATGCCCGTCAAGGGTGAAGATAGGCGCGTTTGGTTGGGGGTTGAACTCCTGTGTAAGTATTTGTGGGTTTTTTACATTAATCTGGAGACCAATGGCACTATAGATGGAGGAGACCACATCTAGTGCACGCTGAAGGGATTCTGGTGAGTGAGCAAGTAGAGCACAGTCATCAGCATACTGTAGCTCCAGGATGTGTTGGGTGGTGAGTTTGGTGAAGGCCTGGAGGCGACGGATGTTGAAAAGGTTACCATCCAGCCTGTACTGTATCCGAATCCCGTCTGTGGGGTCCAGGTATTTATGGGACAGAAGGGTGACAGTGGAGATGAACATGTTGAAAATGGTTGGGGCTAGGACACACCCTTGCTTGACCCCCATGTCCACACTGAAGAATGGGGACTGTTGGCCACCGCTGCTCACACATGCTTTCATCCCGTCATGTAGCTGCCGCAGGATGTTCTTGAACTTTTGTGGTACACCTAGCTTCCCAAGTACTTCCCACAGCAAGTCCCGGTTCACTGTGTCGAAGGCCTTGGACAGATCAATGAACGCCAGGTACAGGTCTTTGCGGTGTTCTCTGCATTTTTCCTGCACCTGTCTAGCAGCAAGTATCATGTCCGCAGTGCTGCGATCACGCCTAAAGCCACATTGGGATTCAGGCAGGATGTTCTCCGTTACATGGGTTGCTAGGCGATGTAACATGATCCTTGCAAGCACTTTCCCAGCTGCGGATAGAAGGGAGATGCCTCTGCTGTTGCCGCATTCTGCTTTGTCACCCTTGCGCTTATAGATTGTGATGATGTTGGCATCCTTCCAATCTTGCGGGATGACTTCCAGTGACCAGATGGTGGTGATCAGCTGATGCATTCTGCGTAACAGAAGGTATCCACCGTGCTTCAGGACTTCTCCTGGGATTCCGTCTAGTCCTGGGCTTTTGTTGTTCTTCAGTCCCATGATGGCTTTGCGTACTTCTACGAAGCTGGGAGAGGAGTCCAATGCGTCTACAGGGGGAAGGCAGGGGAGATCGGAGAGTATGTCCAACTGTATGGGATTTGAAGTGTTCAGCAGGTTCTCGAAATGCTCAGCCCATCTATCCAGGATCTGTTGTTTGTTCTTGTAGAGGTTGGCGCCATCTGCTGATCTGACCGGGGTGATGCTTTTTCTCTGTGGGCCATAGACAGACTTGATGGCGTCATAGAAGGCGTGGGAGTTGTTAGTGTCTGCGTGGTGTTGTATTTCGCTGGCCTTCTTTGTCCACCAGTCGTTTTCCATGGCTCTGAGGGTGCGCTGGGTTTCCTTTCTGAGGCTATTGAGATGAGCATTGTCGTGTAAAATAGGTGCCAATATGCGGTTACCAGGCTGGTAGTTGTAATAAAGTAGAGGAAGAGAAGAGACGTCAGGTTTCCAGGTTCTGATCATTCATTTATTCAGCATCAAGTACAACAGCATAGCAGGAGAACCAGGAGCCCTTTCCTCCACGCAGCCCTTCGGCTGGTGTAGTGTGAACATTCTGAGTTAGATTTCATTCCCCTTTTAAACACTGTAGCTCACATTATAATACAGACGGTTCATGTGGGGTGGGGGTCAGTGATAGCCTCCACCTGTTGACCAAGCTCTTTGATCAGTGCCTCTGAATGCCAGGAAGCCTAGACCTGATGTCTCCAGGTTAAACAAAAGGCAATGTAAATCACACTATCTATGCAAACGCCAGGCTGAGTCTGAGTCAACAACACATTCATGATTCTCTTACTTAGTGAAATAACTTCTATCTGATTTTACTTGCACACTGTTCAATAACTATAAGCCATACGGGCCAATATACCATAGCCTTCAATACAGTGGATTGGGGGTTAGAGAGATGAGCTGCAAGGGCCTTGTGTTTTGCCTGAAGTAGGGCGTAAATGCCCAGTGCACTGTTATCAAACCAGTCTTGATGTCTCCTTTTGGTGTACCCTACAGACTCCACTGCAGCCTGGTGGAGGACAGTGCGTACGGTGCTCCATGTAGATCTGACGTCCAGATCTGATGGTGTGTCAGGAATCCTGGACAGCTGGTCTGCTACCTTCTCCCTGAGCTGGTTGACAGAGTGCTTAGACTTCAGTGCATCACAATTGATCCTCCTGCATGGTGGTGTCTTCCTCTGTTGAGGGCGGATTTCCAGGTCAATCTTTGCTCTGATCAGGCGGTGGTCAGTCTAACATTCGCGTGTATATATATATATATATATATATATATATATATATATATATATATATATATATACATATATATTTAAACTAGCATCTGTACGTGTGATATTAATAAACACTGACAATGCCTATTTAAGGGCTAAAATGAAAAGGATGTTTACAAACAAGCTTCAGAGAGACCTGCAAAGGGGTCTATTTCTCCTCGGCTGTCCTGTACGCAGAGGAATGTTACGTTGTTGTTTTAGTTAACTAAATATCATAAGATTTTAGTCGACTAAATCTACAGTTGATTTAGTCAACAATATGTATTTTAGCAGGCCTTGATGGCGTCGTAATGCCTGATTTATGCTTAGCTACGTGCTGAAAATAGCCAATAGCACACAAAAAAATTTACCCATTTATCCAATCGATCAAAAAAGTAATGTGTGTGTGTGTGTGTGTGTGTGTGTGTGTGTGTGTGTGTGTGTGTGTGTGTGTGTGTGTGTGTGTGTGTGTGTGTGTGTGTGTGTGTGTGTGTGTGTGTGTGTGTGTGTGTGTGTGTGTGTGTGTGTGTGTGTGTGTGTGTGTTTGGGTGAATCAGGGCGGTCCGGTTCCGGTTCTTCCAGGAACACTCAGACCTCCAGTGGGGGTTGGAGAACCTGTACATGGGACCTGCGTGTGACGCTCACTGTGGAGGACATGGAGACTGTCTGGAGAGGAGGTGTCTGTGTGACCCCGGGTTCACCGGACACAACTGCTACGCCAGCACTGCACTGAAGGTACACAATGCTATAGTGGAGTGGAGAGGAGGGACTCCCTCTTTCTTTGGTGTTTCGCCCAGGGTGGGCGTGGTTATTTGCCTAAACCTAGCCCTAACCTGACAGAAAATATGCCTTAACTCAGTGGTTCACAAATGTTTTTGGTCGTGACCCAAAAGAGATATTTGATGTCTTCCCGGGACCCATAGTGAAAATAGCCGATCTACAAGCTCACAACGCGTCGCAATGCGACACG
>NC_137610.1:2393514-2396014 GCF_963280865.1 Gymnoscopelus braueri
TTTGTGTTAAAAAAGAATTATTCACAATTTTTTAAACCAAAGTCAATACATACTCCTTCTGATGTCGGAAAAAGTTTCCAAAACTATCTGGGGGTAACGAGTTCTGAGAAAAGGTTACGAGACCGCCCATCAGAAGTTCGGAATGATGTTAATTTGTAGTTATAACTTATATCATCGCAGTTTGCGGTCCTTAATGGATTTAGTTTATTATGAAAATGGAAATTGATTATATAAAACATTTTTAAAAGCAGCTCTACTGCGTTGTTTTTTAATTGCGTTGTGCTCCAGAGCGCCAGCATGTGGAGTCATGTTTTGTCTCCGTTGTGCTCCACAGCGCCACCCAGTTCCGCTGGCTGCAGGCTGACGGTGCAGGGGAGCGTATCAGCTGGGCTGTGGACCACGTTTACATCGGAGAGGCGTGTCCTGGACTCTGCAGCGGACATGGATACTGTACTGGAGGCGTGGTCTGCATCTGTGATGAGGGACACCACGGTAATAAACAACCTATACATTAAAATACACATCTCTACTAACACACCTTCCATCCATCTTCAACCGCTTATCTGGAGTTGGGTTGCGGGGGCAACAGTTCAAGCAGAGAGCTCCAGACTTCCCTTTCCAGGGCAACATTATCCACGTCCTCCTGGAGGATCCCAAGACATATCAAGGCCAGTGTGGAGATATAATCCCCCCCATCTGGTCCTTGGTCTGCCAGGGGGTCTCCTCCAAGTGGGACGTGCAGAGAGGACCTCCCTAGGGAGACGCTCAGGAGACATCCGCACTAGATGCTTGAACCACCTTAGCCGGTTCCTTTCCAAGTGAAGGAGCAGTGGCTATACTCCTGCTACCCGGGTGACTGTACTTCTCACCCTATCTCTATGGGAGAGGCCAGCCACCCGTCTGAGAAAACTCATTTTGGCCGCTTGTATCCACAATCTTATTATTTTGATCATGACCCACACTTCATGATAAGAGAAGGAACGGTAACACTTGCTCATAAGGTACCCGTAATTAACGCTTAATTTATGATTACCTAATACATTATTTAAGGGTTAATTAAGCATTAATTAAGCATTCATTCATCATGAATTCCTTGTAAATCATCGTTAATTCATGTATTAAGTAACTTTGCTTAACTAATGATTAACTAATGATGTTAATTAAAGATGAATTACAAGGAATTCATGATGAATTAATGCTTAATTAACACTTAAATAATGTATTAAGTAATTATAAATTAAGCATTACGGGTACCTTTTGAGCAAGTCTTACCGTAGGAACATAGGCCCCGATTCATAACGAGGGTCGTAAATATGGGGTAAATAAAGTTCGTAAAGGAGGTCGTATTTTGGTAGTCACAAACGGACGTGCAATTCCCAAAGGGGTTCCTATATCACAGAGACGTGCGTACGACCAGTGCGTATGACCAGGTGTGCTGATTACTCTGGAAGGCTGCATCCAACAGCATCCAACTTCAACGTCACCGTGCTGAACCGTGCTAAACAGCGTTGCCATGTCCGCTTATTATAAGCGAATTTGGGCTTATTTTTATGTAAAGTTGCTTGTAAATATTGGTAGCTGTGGGGACCGCGTTTTTTTGGGCTTGTTTCTAAAGTGTAGTTTTATTGTTCTGTCTGGAAGCGGATCAGGTAATAAATGCTCTCATGTGTAATGAGAATAAAGAAGTTTACAAGGTTTAACCCCATTACCAAATAAAAGGCTAATAAAACGTGGAAAGGATATATATAAGCCTTTTCTAATGAACATTGCGCACCTTTACCAAGGTAAAAAGATGATGAAATGCAGCATACAAGTGGAACGCTGCTATCCGATTATGGACCAGAGCTTATTGATTACTTATTGATTAAATTAGTGCATTTTTGATTAATATATCACTGTCCTACGTCGGAATGGGGAATATTAGATCTTCTGTCCACAGCATTCATCCACTATTAGTTTCCTCATCAGATGGTAATATTTATTAGGCTGTTGTGTGTGGTGTTCATGTGATCAAAATACAGTAGAGTAGCCTACAGTAGACTATTAGCCTAAAAATTAATACCTCCGCAGTTTCATTAAGGCATCATAGCCTATTTTCATTATTACGTGACACTTTGGCTGAGATGGCCCGCTGGCAAACACACTGAGGGACCTACTAATTCAACTCTAAATGCAACTGATAGCCTAGAAAATAAATAAAAAGCGGTGGAATCTACATCATGTCTATATGATGCATAGGCTACAAGCAATATATCGTTTGACATTTATTATTATTTTTTTTTATATATATGTGTTGACAAATGTTGGGCACATATATATTTTATTTGAGGTTTGCCACTGTTGTAATTGATTTTGGCATGAAGAATAAAGCATTCTAAAGACATACGCACATTTCAGCCCTGGTAAGACAGCCTCGGGGCTGACCTGAGAGCGTGCGCACCTGATGCACAAAACACAGACCAAAAAACTTTTATGAATCCGACTGCAGGTGTAAGATTTG
>NC_137610.1:2401014-2406014 GCF_963280865.1 Gymnoscopelus braueri
GTGTAGTCTGATCCGGGCTTAAGGGGCCCATTGGAACCCCTGGTGGTCCCCGTACCCAAAATGCCAGCCACCCAAAATGCCAACCAGTGGTGTAGTGTGTTAACCTGACTCCGCCAGATGGAAGAAGCTTGCGTCACATTTGTTTCACAGGCTACTTCCGTCTGGGACCTCGGTAGCACAATCGATGAAGGGGCGGTCCCTTTTTTTTTCAAGCTACTTGGCAGGTGATTGGATGATCCCGCCCCTAGCAGCCACTGATTGGTTCAAACACGCAGCGGTGCGGGCAGCTCTACTAACTGAGCGAGTCCAGATGGAGGCTGTATTGTGAAGTCAATACCGCCCCCATCTGGCGGAGTCAAGTTAGTAGTGTGTAGGAATGGACGCTTAAAGGTGATATTGATTTTTATGTGAACAAAACAATAATACTACTACTACTATTAAAAATAAAAAATAATATTAAATACATCAACAGCACTGCTAGCCCCCCCCCCACAATTTTTTTTTTTAATAAATAAAACAAAATAAAAATAAAATAGGATTGTGAAAAAACTAATGTATGTGTCTGGGTCCAACATGAATGTTTTGTTTACATGTGTAAGCTGACAGGAAGCTCTGTTTACCTTTACATTATGTTTACATTGGGGGAGGTAGTTTTTTTTCCCTCCCCCTTTAGAGATGCTCGGAGGCAGCCGTCGCATTTCAACGATGCAAACTGCATGAGTACTGCCTTATAAATGTGACTCAGTGAAATTAAAACCTTATGCAGCAGAGGTGTTGTTATGTGGAGTGGAGTGGAGTGCGACACCTAGTGGCTGAATGTTAGGTGTACATAGCACCTTTAATGTTAACCAATTGCTTGTGTGGTCAAACTGCCAGAGTGCCTCAGTGTCCCGTAGAAACCTCACAACTCCAGTTGGATATACAGCTCATCAAAATATTGATGAATGAATTGATGAAAATATATATATATAAATTATGGAATAACTTTGTTTTATGCACCCTCTTAAAAATGTGAGTGCTTAGCTTTGTTTTCATATAATCCAATTAAACATAATATCTTTAAGTGATCATTTCATGGATTAGATAAATTGCATTTACCATTGCATTAACATTGCCATCATTTTATGGTTTAAATGTATCCAGATTAATCGAAACGTATAGTCGACCCATTCATCTATAAGAGATGGTGAAATTGGAGATGTGAGGGTTTTTTTTTACAGGACATTGTTGGTTAAACTCAATTTATACTCCACGTACGATGGTGTCGCTTGCCGAAAAAAACTGTCGTCAAGCCACGCCATGATGCGATGGCGAATAAATGAAGCATTAATGTTCAGCGTGCTACATATTGTTTACATAACAATACGTTGTTTACATAACACTACATATTGTTTATATAACAATACATGTTGTTTACATAACAATACATGTTGTTTACATAACAATTGTTGTTTACATAACAATACATGTTGATATAACAGAACATATTTGTTTACATAACGACACACACTGTTTACATATCGTTTACATAACAATATACAATGGTTACATAACAATACATGTTGTTTACATAACAATACATGATGTTTACATAACAATACATGTTGTGTACATAACAATATGTGTTGTTTACATAACAATACACATGTTGTTTACATAACAATACACATGTTGTTTACATACCAATACATGTTGTGTACATAACAACATGTTTACATAGCACTCCATAGAGCATTTCAGTGCATTCTGTTGCATGTTGCTGCTGGATGTTCGTTCATGCTCGAACTCGATGCAACACACACACACACACACACACACGCACACGCACACGCACACGCACACGCACACACACACACACACACACACACACACACACACACACACACACACACACACACACAGGGAACCAGGTCACAGCCTTCAGACTGTGCTTTTTTATTTTTGTCTCTCTGTCAACACACCTGTCTCACTCCTCTCACCTCCTCTCACACCTGTCTCACTCCTCTCACTCGTCTCACTTCCTCTCACACCTGTCTCCCTTCCTCTCACTCCTCGTTTTTCCTCATCACTCGTTCCTTCTCCTCTTTCCTGCTGCTTACATCACTTCCTGGTTTGACCTTACATCACTTCCTGGTTTGACCTCGTTACCTCTCCGCTCTACATCCTCTCCTCCACCTTACATCCTTCCTTCCTTGCCTCCCTGCCTCCTTGCCTCCTTGCCTCCTTGCTTCCTTGCTTCCTTGCTTCCTTCGCTCTACCTGTCCTTCTCCTCCTCTCCTCTCTTCTTTGACAAACAACGGACAACTACTGCATCTCTCTCTCTCTCTCTCTCTCTCTCTCTCTCTCTCTCTCTCTCTCTCTCTCTCTCTCTCTCTCTCTCTATCTCTCTCTATCTCTCTCTCTCTCTCCATATTTGTTGCATAATGTCTCTCCTCATTCTCTCCTTTCTGCTTTTTATGTACTCTACCTTATCTCTCTTCCTTATTCTCTCCATCTTTCTATTCTTACTCTTCTGTTTATCTCACTCTGTTGACTCGCAAAAACCTCTCTTCCTTGTATTTCTCCTCTCTCTCTCTCTCTCTCTCTCTCTCTCTCTCTCTCTCTCTCTCTCTCTCTCTCTCTCTCTCTCTCTCTCTCTCTTTCTCCTCTCACTCTCTCTCTCTCTCTGGTCATGGCTCCGCCCCCAGGCCGGTAGCCCCGCCCCCTCAGACCTTCCTTCGTGACAGCAGCTCCGCCCCTTCCCCCCTCGCCCCTCCCCCCTCCTGTCTAACCTCTGCTCTCTTCTGCATTCTGCTCTCTCATTGGCTATAGCGTCAGGTAAGTCAAACCCCGCCCCCCCCTCCACGCCCCCTCACCACGCCCCCCCCCCCACCCAGACTTCCCCCCTCCTCATCTTCCTCATCTTCATCACATCCACACATATATCTATCTGCTCACTACACAAAATAAAGTCACTGCTATTTTATATCAGTCTCTCCCTCTCTCTTTAAATTTGTGTTATTAGTTGCAGCTTTGTGTTACAATCACTTGCAGCTGTTTATGACATAGCCTACTCAGACAGACAGACAGACAGACAGACAGACAGACACGCACACACACGCACACATGCGTGTGCGCACACACACACACACACACACACACACACACGCACACGCACACGCACACGCACACACACACACACACACACACACACACACACACACACACACACACACACAGACACACACACACACAGACACACACACACACACACTCCCAAACAAAGGATCCGGACCCATTTTTGGGTCGCAGACCCATTTTTATGGGTTGAAAGTAAAAAAAAATATGCACTTATTTAGATTGCAGACAAAAAAAAATCTGCACAGAATAGTAAATCGACAAGCGCACAATGCATTGCAAGCTTGTAGATCAGCTATTGTCACTATTAAATAGGGCTTAAGTAGTTAATTCATGATGTGTTTTTGTATGTTTGGGTCCCGGGGGAGACACCAAATGTCTCTTGTGGGTCTCGAGACAGATGCTATTTAGCACCTATCTTCCACCTATCGTTGTCAAATGGTGCTTTAAATGAGCACCTATATAGGTCCTCCTATGCACCACATGCTTGCATTATTCATAATGCAAGTAGCCAGACACAACATCCCATACTATCCCATAGCTCAGACCCAACATCCCATAAAATCCCATAGCTCAGACACATCCCATACAATCCCATAGCTCAGACACAACATCCCATGAAATCCCATAGCTCACAAGGGGCACAAACAAAGTCATCTAATTCGCTAGACAACACATCTAACACGCAACGACAACAAGTAAACATACTGTATGGTGAATATGTCAAAAAATCTGCTGCTGAACAGAAAGCAACCGGTCTGCAACATCCAGTGAAGATATGGGGCTCATTTCACAAAACCTAGGCAGCAGATTAAACTTATTTTAATCAGCTATCCTGGCTGAACCTATCCTGGCTTAGCCTGGCTCAGCCATGAATGGGTTTCATGAAAGCAGAGCTATCTAAACCAGTGGTTCTCTAACTGCGGTCTGGGGACCCCTGGGGTCCTTGAGAGGGTTCCAGGGTGTCCCCAGGTAAATTAGTAAATATAACCTAAATATAACTTGGTTATTTGAAAATAGCTGATGGTGTTGTGAGCTTGTAGATGGGCCATTTTCAAAAAAATATTTTGAACAATAAACCGTTATACCGTTTTAACAATAAACATCTTGTATTGGGGTCACTGGCACAACCCATTTTCAGATTGGGTCTGCAACGGCCAAATACATTACATGCTTGACACCAAAAAATGTGTGAACCACTGAATTCTAACCAGATTAACTTAATTATCCTGGATATGTTTATCCATGACCCAGTTTCCTGAAGGCAGTGGCATACGTTACTATGGAGATCTATTCTGTGAAGAGCTAGGTTTAACTCATCCTGGTGCCTTTAGCATCACCCGTGGTTTTTCGATTACTTTTTTCATTTTTTTAAAATATTTTTTTGGGAAAATGAAAAAAATTAAATACAATAAATAAATTAAATTAAATAAATGAAAAAAGTAATCGAAAAACCACGGCCCCCTCACGTATTAGGAGGGCAGGGTGAGTCAGCAGAACCAAGGACGGGTGTTTTTGATGAATCTAACAGGTTAAAAATGGAGTTTGAAGTTATAATGGGTTTGTATAGGAAGGGGGCGTGTCTGATAAAATGATTATCAAATATCTAAATACTAAATCAAGCAACTTAAAAACGGTCTGGGGGGCTCACAAAAGCCTGATAAAATGACCCAAAGTTTTTTTGAAAGTGAAATATCCCTTTAAGCCCTATGCTTGTATATATAGAGACTATGTCAGAGCATATTTTGTCTCTCATGGGCGATCTATTTTGCTAGGCTTATTTGTGGAATATGTAACTAAATGCCACAATCACTCACCTGGGAGCCCCCTAGTGGCTTTGGCCCTGTGCTGCAACCCATGTAGCCCACTGGGTTAACAACTTA
>NC_137610.1:2408514-2418514 GCF_963280865.1 Gymnoscopelus braueri
ATGGTGATGCTATCGCTAGCTAGCTCCCATTCCCCTGAGCAGTAGGAGGGTTCTACTCCAGCATGGATTTCTGAACACCGCTCTGTGTGTGTGTGTGTGTGTGTGTGTGTGTGTGTGTGTGTGTGTGTGTGTGTGTGTGTGTGTGTGTGTGTGTGTGTGTATTAGGGGTGCAATGGTTCAATAATGAACCGTACGGTTCACTTGCAAATTGCGGCTTTTCAGTTTTGTAATAAATTACACACATTTCTTACTGCCGAAATTGACATTACTATGCATGTCACTGTAGAAACCCCCTCCCCTCCCCGCGAACGAATCCAGCAATGTCACACGCAAAAATGGCCGATCTACAAGCATCGCGACACATTGTTAGCTTGTAGATCGTCTATTTTCGGCAAGAAGAAAATGGCAACACTGCTCATTAATGCATGAGAATGATTAGCCTACTGCTTTGACGTGATTATCGTCAGAATGAAAAAACGTTATATATTTTTTGCTAATAAGCAAAATAAGGAGAGAATTTTCCAAATATTGTATTTTGTTTCTTCTTTTTCCTTTTAAAAAAAGAAAGAAAAAGAAAAAACTGAAACGAAACTGACCTGAAAACCGAGGTACAAACCGAATCCAACTGAACCGTCGCACCTCTAGTGTGTGTGTGTGGGTTTGTATGTGTGTGCACATGCATGGGTGAGAGTGTGTGCTTGGTAGCGTTCGGGTTTATACAGGGTTTTTCACATGTCACTAACCAGCGTTCCCCTCCTCTCTCTGTCACACTGTGTATTGTCGCCCCCTAGCACTCGTAAACAGAACTACATGATGAACTTTGCGCGGCAGAGCGGCCTGCGTCTGCACTACAACAGGAAGAGGAGAAGCCTGAGGCTGCAGGGCACCGCCTGAAACCAGCCACCAATCAAAAAACACCTGCCAATCAACACATCCACTTTCCCCCCCCCACGTCCTATAACCAAGCACCTCCCCCCCTAAGCTCCCCCCCGAACTGGACCCCGGCACCACCGCCCCACCCTGTCCAATCAGATTCAACAACACTTTCCAGCCAGCCAGCCAATCAGTGGGGAACGAGTGATGCTGATGATGATGATGATGATGGCGGCGGCAGCCATTTTGTCAACGTTCTATTTTTTTTATTTTTTATGAACTTTAAGGATTCTGGTTGTTGTTTTTTTCTCTAATTGTTGGCGTGGTTTCTTCTATTCTGATCGTGCGTTCCCAGTTGACCCAGTTGACCCAGTTCCTCCTCAGTCTGCCCCCCCCCCCCCCTCCCCTCCCTCTAACACACTGTGAAAGTTGAGAGATAATCTTTAACCCTGCTGATCAGACCAGCTGTTTGCCTCCCACACATGCAGTTCCACTGAGCCACCACCAGGGGGGTGGGGGTGGGGCCCTCCTCAACCACTTAAACCCCAACATCCTTATTGTGGGGAAAGCTTTCGCAGGAAATAGCAGATCGACAATCTCTGCGCTGCGACGCGTTGTGAGCTTGTTGAACGGCTAATTTCCAATGAATGCTTTCCCCGCAATAACAGAAAACAGAAAACTAGTAGAGAGCCCTGAGGGACTCCGGTCAACGTATAGGGTTTAAGTGGATACGGTTACATGCTACCACCATCCGCGACGTCTGACGTCAGAACATCCGAAAAAAAAGTTCTTATTGATGAGTCAACTTTCATGCTCCATAACCTGCAGTAATTTATAACCTGAGTGCTGATCAGTAATCTGATGGAATTAATCACAGCTGTGTAGCTTGGTGACCGCTCATCATAACTTCTTATGTAATTTTGTACTCACCTAACCCATAAGAACAAAGTTTGGACTTTGGATGGTAGCATGTAGCCCCCTTCACCCTCCCCCCTCCCCTCTGTGACCAGGGCTAACGCTGATGATGATGATGAGGATGATGATGTTGATGATGTTGATGATGATGAAGCTACAAAGTGTACGTGTAACTTGTTGTTTATTGTGCGTTTGTGGGTTCTTTGATTGTGCTGTTCCGTTCCGTTCTCTCGTTTGTTGTTTTTTTATACTACCTATCTAATGAATTAATTGATTAATTAATTAATTAATCAACCACATGGGTCGTCAGCGCCCCCAATTATGGGGTGCGAATACTCTGCAGAAATTGCCGATCAAAGCGACGTGAAGCATTGTGAGCTTGTTGATCGACTGTTTTTTGACGATGAGATTTGAAGTGGGGGTAGGGCGGGGGGGTGGGGGGGTAAGTAAACACCAATACATAGTCCTTCCAGCGACGGTAAAATATTCCGGTTCGGAAATGCGCTGGGAGAGTCAGGACATCTGGAGGTGCACGGCTTCCGAGGACAAGTTCTGAGACCGTCTTTCCAAAGCTCAAAATGACGTCCGTTCGTAGTTATATCAACTCCCTTTCCGAAGTAAAGTTCGGAGGGTTGGAAGGTGTATGGACCGCGCTTAACGAACACTAGGGGACACTAGGTTTGTGGTTAATTAATTAATTAATTAATAATTGATTGATTAATTAATTCATGAGGTTCTTTGAGGAGGGTGTGTGTGTGTGTGTGTGCGTGGGGGGGTAATTCCTCGTCGGTCCTGAAGGAGGTGTGGCATTTGCAGCCCCGCCCACATGGCCCCGCCTGCGAAGAGGGACAGAAATACGAAGAACAACGCGAGGAGAAGTAAAGAAAATTACATAAATAAAAGGAAAAAAAAGACAAAGAAAGAAAGACTGAACAATGACTGTTTTTGTTTGGTTTTGTTTATAATTTTTGACATAAATCCAGATATTTATGGTAAATGGTTCTCCATGTAACCTTTATTGAAGATGCACTGTGCGTGAAAATCTGTCCGTTCTTTTCTAGTGTTAAGTTATTAGGCAGTAAGACTGCGTCATCTACCTGTCTCTCTCTCTATCTGTCTCTTTCTCTCTCACTCTCATTCTCTCTCTCTCTGTATCTGTATTCCCTCTCTCTCTCTCTCTCTCTCTCTCTCTCTCCCTTCTTCCTGATTCTCTTGTGCTGCCCCCCCCCTCTCCTCTCTCTCTCTCTCTCTCTCTGCTGGTTTGTGCGCTGTCAAATTCTGAGTGTTGATTTAACCCTTTGTCACTCGGGGAGTTGAACAAAATGTCACCATTTGGGGTTTCATTTGTACACTCCGGGAGTGCCAAAGTGGCACTGAGGATTTTAGGGCGTGGCCACCAGAAGGTGAGAGCCTATCAGTGTTGTTTCTTGATGTCTGTGTAATATGGACTCCACTCTGCCCCCCTCAGTGTAACTCCAGTATAGCAACCTCCTGTATATATATGTATATCCACTTCTATGGGGAGACCCCAGCAGCCTTATAAAAAGGGAAATAAAAAACTGTCCAAACCTCGTATCGCCTGATCGTCTGCTTGTTTAGAGGAGCATTTCACCTGTTTTCAACCTCATCTTCATAGGGTTGGGATCCGGAACCGGAGGAACCGCATCCAACATTTGAGGAACCAGAATCGGTTCCATCACAATTGGAACCGTTTCCGGAACTGGTTTTATCACACTGTCAGAGCTGGTATGTGGACTTCACGTCTGCTATACAATTACAATACCAGTGGTTCTCAAATGTTTTAATTTCAAGGACCACCATAACTCTCCACTTGAAATCCCCTATAGGAATTGTTAAACAGAATTATTAAGGAATTGGACCATTAAGAGGGAGTCATTAAGGAACCTGAATCGTTAAAAAACATAATTCAAATAATTAGTCATTGTAAGATGACACCAGTCTACTCTGTGCGTCATTGGTGGGCTGTGGACAGTTCAGAAACCTGCCTCCCAGTGACATGTCATGCAGTGATGGGCAAGTAACTAGTTATAGTCAATGATTTCAAAAAGTAACATATTTACTCTACTAATTACTGCATAATAAAAGTAACTAGTTGGATTAGTCCGGACATTAGCTGATTCAAAACTGAGTATCTGCTCATCTGGATGAGGAATAGGATGTTATTTAATGCCTAAAAGCAAAATAGATATTGAGATCATTGACATTGTCCTCACAGGGTGATGTCCCCCCTTAGTCTTTGATAGACTGAATGGTGTCAGCCTTCCATTTCGACATCTCGCCACTCCGACTACGTGGCTTCCGCGTGCGGTTAGGGAATGGTTTGGGTTGGACTTCAGTGCTAAGCCTTTTTAGAAAGGGCATCCTTTCCGAAAAAGGCAGAGCAAGGAATTTTTGCTCTCGCCATTTTGTTTTTGAAAGAAAGTCTTTTTGGGATCCCGTTACTCTTTAATTTTAAGGTCCTTATAATTTTACATTCTGTTTAACTAAGTCTTTAATCTAAATTCTAAATCTTAGCCTAACTTTTTGGCTGTTTCGCCTTTCCTAAGAAAGGATTCCCCATTAGGGTTAACCATTTTCCCTTTCTTTAAAGTTTAGGTTTTATGTTTACAAACTATAAATAAAATTGCCAGTGAACTTTGTGAGGAATGTTCACTGGGGACTGTGCATGGCAGGTACGTCCAGTCATCCTGAGTCCCACCTTAGTTGGACCGCATACCAAAAATCATCCATAGTCTCATTATAAGAATGTTACAGGACTAGGACGCAATAAAAGATTTAAGAATACAAATATAGTTATGGACCCAACCGTGATGGAGGGGCGCAGTCTCAAGCGAACTTGAGCCACGAGAGGCACCACCGAGCGCGCTAAGGCGCGCGAATTGCCGTGCTGAGCGTACATTAGGTTAGGGTTAGGGATAGGGTTAGTAATGTCGGAACAACGACATGTAACCAGACTGAATGCCTGTCACATGTATAGTAGGGGTGGGACGATATATCGCGATACTTTCTCCCGATAAATAATCGATATCCTGCCAAAAAATATCGATATTTTGTTTTGCTTGTGATACGTTGTTTTTCCTACTCTGTATTTGTGTAATGATGATTTTGAACTGTTTGGTGCTATTTTATGTGTTTATGAATTGAATACAAGGACTATCGTGATATATCGTTGGTGAATTTTCATGCAATATATCGTGATATCGCAATATATCGATATTTTCAGATATCGTGATATATCGTTGGTGAAATTTCTTGCAATATATATGGAATATCGTGATATCGCAATATATCGAACATCGTCGAATATCGTGATATATATTGTTATCGTGGGCCTAATATCGTGATATATATCGTATCGTGAGGTACCCATATCGTCCCACCCCTAATGTATAGTCTGTTATAGACTGTGGGCCCTATTTTGCACCCAAGTCGCGCTACCCACTATTTGGGGTCGGCGAGTTGCTATCTTGCGACACCAGCCTTATCAGCAACCACCAACCAATCAGTGTGCCAGATGCCATTGCTTTTAAGAGCAAGCTGTGCAAGCCGTTATACCCAGTGCTACACTCTCTCTCTCTCTCTCTCATGGAAGATCGGAGAGGCAGTCTTTGATAAGCTTAACTGGCAACTGTTGATAAAAACACAACTTATAGACAAAATAACTGTCACGCTTTTGTGGATTACAGTAAAATTATAATGACAATCGCATTCGCCGGAAGATACCATTTGGGGACAGCACCAGCTGCCTTGTGCGTAATTAACGGGTAGCGGGTATAGTGCCATGGGATAGCGCAGGGCGCGAGATAGGGCCCTGAATGCCTGTCACATGTATGTAGTCTGTGATAGACCAATCTGGGAACCCATCGCCAAATGAAAAGGAAAAACAGCGCCCTCTGCTGTTTTTTACTCTCTCACTTGGCTCTGGGAGAGGGTATATGGTGGACCCATGCGCAAGGAAACCGGGGTTTTGGTCTGCCTTCAGCCTTTCACTTCCGGTGGTGCGACTATGTTTTCATTCCCACAAACAATATTTCTACACAGAACACTAACACCACTTCTCCCAGAGAACATGGATCGTTTTGGTTATAAGCCCACTTCGGGGTATTTGATTGGGTAAAGCGCGGCCTGCTTCCTGATCTGAAGGCACGCCCACTTGTAGGTCAGTGCGTACACGTTATGACGAACCCCCCCGACAGATTCAAACGCAGAGCTGAATCTGTTCTTGAGAGATTAGTGATAGACTGAATCAGAATGCCTGCCACATGTTTATAGTGTGTGATAGACCGAATGCCTGACACATGTTTATAGTTTGTGATAGACTGAATGCCAGCCACATGTTTATAGTTTGTGATAGACTGAATGCCTGCCACATGTGCCTGGAGTACGTAGAGCCATGGAAGAAACCCAGGAATTTATGTTCCTCTGGTTCAGGGGTGGGCAGCATTTGTTTTGGGCCATGTGGACTTTGAAAAAGTGATTAAAGGGCCACACATCGTACAGTAACCGGAACAGCAGTGGGCAACTGGTATTTCTGGGCACCTTTTCTTTTTTAAATATTTATTTGTTGTCCTTTGAGGACTTTGCGGGCTGGATTGAGATGGTCAAAGGGCATTGAAGTGATGTCCACCTGGCATGTCGTTGACATTAAGAGTGAACTGGTTTAAACTGGTTTAATTAAAACCATTAATTAAGTGAATTGAAGCCCACTTTCAACATCATTTTAATTCTCAGCCATTTTCAACTAGTCTTCATATAATTGGTCCTCACTAATGCTTATTATAATATAGTACAATTTCTGTCTTGGTCTGTCTCGGAGGAAGGCTGTGGACGGTTCACAAACCTGCCTACCAGTGACATCATCGGTAGGCTGATATGGTCATTTCAAACAAGATTTCAAACTTTTTTAAATTCATATGAATGCGAGAACAATGGCTTCTATTATAGCATGCTAACTTTCCAGGAATGGAAAGCCTGTGGTTTCTATTAGTTCCCCCCATTGATGATGTCAGTGGTAGGCAGGTTTGTGAAATGTCCACAGCCCTCCTCTGAGACACCGACCAAGTAGACAAAAAAATTACCATAATATAGGCTCATGAGCATTAGTAACGACCAATTATATGAAGACAGGTTGGAAATGGCTGAAGTTGTCCTTTAAGATTGAACTGGTTTGACACCAATGGAAATTGGTTTTCCAAACAAACGCACATCTCCACATCTTTGTTCTGACAAATGGAAGAAGCTTGCGACACACATTTTGTTTCACAGCCTACTTCCATCTGAGACTCCGGTAGCAGAATCGATGCAAGACGGCGTTTCATTTTTTCAAGCTACTTGGCAGGTGATTGGATGATCCCGACCCTAGCAGCCGCTGATTGGTTCGTACACGCAGCGACCGGGTAGCTCTACTCCCTGAGCGATCCCAGATGCAGGGTGTATTGTGAAACTCAATACCGCCCCCATCTGGCTGAGTCAGGTTAACAATGTACTAGATGATTCTTTAATAATCTGCATATTAATATTCCATTATATGAGACCATGTTACCTAAATGATTCTTTAATCTACATATTAATATTCTGTCATATGAGACAATGTTACCTAAATGATTATTTAATAATCTACATTTTAATATTCTGTCATATGAGACAATGTTACCTAAATTATTATTTAATAATCTACATATTCATATTCTATCATATCGTTGCTGTCCGGCAGGAACCAGCTAACTCCATTGTTCCGCTTTTGCATTTCTTTCCATAAATCAGTGCTAATGAACACCCTTTACGTCTGTGTGTTGGTAAAAAAAAATATTGAACCAATGAAAAGTATTAAAAAGTGCTTCTAAAAAAAACAGCTAACTCTGTTGGATCCTCAAACTTTCTGCTAAACCAGCTAACTCCAGCAAAGGGGGGTGGAGTTAGCTGGTTTAGCTGACTCCAGGCTCCACTCCCTTTTGACCTCCAACCTCATTGTGAGCTTGGAGGTCCATTCATCTGTTCTTATCAATGATGAACAAAACCTCCTAACTGAACATTTTGGAGGTAGCTGGTTCCTGCCGGACAGCAGAGATATGAGACAATGTTACCTACATTATTCTTTGATAATCTACATATTAATATTCTGTCATATGAGACAATGTTACCTAAATGATTCTTTAATAATCTACATATTAATATTCTGTCATATGAGACAACGTTACCTAAATGGTTCTTGAATCCACATATTAATATTCTGTCATATGAGACAATGTTACCTCAATGATTCTTTAATCCACATATTAATATTCTATCATATGAGACAATGTTACCTCAATGATTCTTTAATAATCTACGTATTCAAACGTGAATGTTGTTTTTTATCACATTGTCACTGTCAGGTGGAAACCTTGTATGTCCAAAACTGTTACTTTGCAGGAAATAGATCCATTATAGTTATTATTTAGTCACAAGTGCTTGCTAAAACTCATTCATCAAATGTTCAAGTTTGTGAAAATAGCAGATCTATGCGAGATCAACAAGCTCACAACGTGTCGCATAGCAACGCATTGTGAGCTTGTAGATCAGCTTTTTTAGCTACTTTTAGCATTGGGGAATTAATAGTGGAGAGAAAATATAACACTTACAAACAAAGAATATGGAGAAACAAGATGTGGACAACAGCAACGATATACAGATTAAAAATGCAATAACATAAATACAATACAATTAAAATACTGTATGATATACTTGTTAAAATAATCGTTGAAACATACAATTGACACAATAGTTCTTTTAAATGTGTCTTTATTGACAACATGAATATGAGCATTATGGAAGCTCTTTAATGTAATGCTACCAGGACCATTGGTGGAAGAAGTACTCACATTTTTACTGGAGTAAAAGTACAAATACCATTTACAAGTACAAGTTACAATTTAGACATTTACACTCTTATCCACAATGACTTAAAAGTATAACCACACACTTTGTTACAAGTTAAATACTTGCAAAAGTACAAAAGTATTACTAGTAAAGCATACTTACAATACTCATAATGCAGAATGGCTTTTTGATATATGTCCAAATTTGTCAAAATCTTTCAAAAATAGCAATCTACAAGATCATAATGTGAAGCATTGTGACACGTTGTGCGCTTGAAGATCTTCTATTTTGGAAGAGCCGAATTCTAAAATAGGTTAAATGGTTAATGTATGTTTTGTATTAATAATGTAAATATACAAAGTAACTATAACTAAAGCACTTGAATATTGGTAATGGCATAAAAAAGTAGGCTACAATATTTGCCTCTGAGATGTAATGGATTGTCATGCAGTATGTGGCTGCAGACCCCCATCTGAAAACAATTTGAGCCAGAGACCCCCATAAGAGAAGATTCTATTTTCTAAATTATTCCATATTTTTCATTATTAGTGTCGCACAAAAGTAGTGAAAATAGCAGATCTACAAGCTCAGAACGCGTCGCATTGCGGCGTGTTGTGAGCTTGTAGATCTGCTATTTTTTCATTTTTTTAAATCATAATAAAAAAGGACTGGTTTTGGACGTACAAGGCTTTCATGTGACACAACAATAAAAATATATTTTACTATTTATTATCACTTTATTTATATAATTATAAAAGCATTATATTATACTATACATTTTCAAATAATTTAGATTATTATTACAACATATCGTTGCTGTCGGACAGAAAACCACAACACAAACACAAACATCTCCATATTTAGACTTTTTACGTTTTTTTTCATAAATTAATGCCCTACTTCATCATACAAGAGAGTGTTGCACAAAAATAGTGAAAATAGCAGATCTACAAGTTCTTTATAGATCTGCTATTTGCACTAATTTAAATGTTTTTTTCATATCATAAAAAAAAGGGATGGTTTTGGACATACAAGCTTTACACCTGACAGAAACGATATCTAAATGCAAGACCGGTCCATATGACCATATATAGCAGTGGTTCTCAACGTTTTTGTGTCAAGGACCCCCAAATTGATATGTAGTTGGCCGCAGACCCCCATCTGAAAAGGTTTCCCACTTTGAGAACCACTGATATATAGGACTATGACCATATATAGGTCCACTATTTGTGGAGTTTTGTTGGAGAACCGGTTGTCCAGAACCACCGATCTGACCGAACTGACCATATATATTTACTGACAACATCAGCAAACTCCATATATGGGCATAAAA
>NC_137610.1:2423514-2503514 GCF_963280865.1 Gymnoscopelus braueri
ACTGTACTTCCATGTGCTTTTTCGCTGCAAATCTTCTAAATAAAGTATTCAATCAATCAAAAACTATTATGTTAATCACAATGTATTATTTTCAGGGCCGCATTAACCGCGGAACTTAGTAGAACTTGTGTTCCACGGCCGCAGCCTGCAGGGCCCTGTGAGGATGATAGACAGTTTAGACACTGTAGTTATAGCAGAAACAGACTGTTGGAAAGGCTGTGCTGTGCCCTGTGTCTGTGCAGTGTGACTGTCAGCGCCGCTCGTGCTGGCGGTGGTACGTGCACCGAACACACGTGCGGTGCGCGTTCATTCGCTGGGCGCGCGAACGCACCCGATATTGTCCGATTAATGTTGGGGGGGGCCTTTGATTTTGTGTTGTTCCACGGCCCTGAGGGGTCTTAATGCGGCCCTGATTATTTTAATGCCAATAATCGCATATTGTATTTATTTTATCCATTTGTAGTCCTTAAAGGGGAAGACCACCCATTTTCAATATTTAACTATGTCATTAATATAGCATAAAGGAGTTGTGTGGAAATAAGAAAAAAGTTCCCCCCTTTCTGTGTTGCGTTGAACTGGAGGATTGATTTTGGGTTTAACATTGCAAATTACACCGTGATGACTCATCATGGTGTAATTTGCAATGTTAAACCCAAAATCAATTTGGGTTTAACATTTAAAATTTTTAACATTTAAAAATTTTCTTATTTCCACACAACTCCTTTATGCTATATTAATGACATAGTTAAATATTGAAAATGGGTGGTCTTCCCCTTTAAGTTGGTTGTATTCCATTGGATAACCTTCTCCTGTCACAACAGCTCACACATCTTGCTGCTGTGTATGCACAATGTTGTATTTCACCCAGCAGGAATATGGGAGGTTTTTGTTTTTTCATTTGTCATGTTCTCAAACTCAATCATTACACATACTGACCACTAGAGGGTAATGTTGACCAACTGATAGAGAAGACCTGCTGCTGATGAATGGTTTGTGCGTGGGGATCAGCGTCACCAGGGTTGCCATGTCCGCTTATTATAAGCGGCTTTGGGCTTGTTTTTTGTAAAGTGGCTTATACAATTGGTAGTTGCGGCCTGCGGGTTGCGTTTTTTGGGGGGCTTGTTTCTAAAGTGTAGTTGCTCATTTGGGCTTGTTTCCTAAAATGTTGTTTAAACCAGTGGTTCTCAAATATTTTCATGTCGTGGTCGTGGACGGTGGACCCTCACATTAAGATGTAATTAAGTCCGACCCACTTATCTGAAAACATTTGTTGTTAAAATGTTTCACTTTTTTTTTTCACCATTTCTTTAAAAATAGCAAATCTACAAGTTCACAACGCATCGCGAGCTTGTAGATCGGCTGTTTTCAAATATCCGATGCTCATCATGTGGACTATTAGTCGCTTCTTTTGGGCTTGTTTCCATAGACATGTTTGCTTATTTCTCTCACACAATCTGGCAACACTGCCCAACGCACAAACAAGCCACCCCTGCGGCCCCGCAGCGCACAACAACTCAACAAACCCTGGTGGAAATAAATAGCTGATCTGCAGCTATTTTCACTCAATTCTTCTGTCATTCTGTCTGAGAGACGCGGCTTTACAATCAGTCTGTATGTTGATCGTTAGCTCTGGTCCAGAGTGTTAGTGAGTTGAGTTCTCTAAGGCTCTGCCAGCCGCGCTGATATTCTCATAAAGCGAAAATTCCACTACCGTGCGACTTCTCCGTCTTTAAAATAAACAAAACGATTTCGCTACTCACTAAAAACAACGTCAGTTTTGTGTTTTTGAAATACTATTCTCCACGGTGGGAAGCCTCTCAGCACCCCACCTTCTCTGTATAATACACTTTTTGGGCAGAAAATAAAATACGTCCACCAGACGGAATTATTTTATTTTACTCCACTGCGCCCTCTACAGATCTGGTCAATATAAATTACCATTGGCCAGATCTGTAGAGAGCGCAGTGGAGCAAGTACAATCATTTCCGTCCGGCGGGACATATTTTATTTTCTGCCCAAAAAAAGTATTATACAGAGAAGGTGGGGTGCTGAGAGGCCTCCCACCGTGGAGAATAGACTTTCAACAAGACAAAACTGCCTTTGTTTTGGTGAGTGGTGAAATAGTTGTGTTTTTTTTTTTTACTAAAGTTGGAGACCGCGCACGGCAGTGGAATTTTCCGTCTATGAGAATAGCAGCGCGCCTGGCAGAGCGCAGAGCTACTTGTTCGCATGTTTTTTTTTGGCCACTTCATTGCGTCGTGTGTGGACGCGCTTCTGTGTTGATGCAGAGCCCGTGCATGGCCACGTTCTGGTGACGCGGCCGCGTTGATGACGCGCGTCCTCTAGCCACTGTGTGTTTCCCAAACAGTGGGTCAGGGCCCATGTTTGGGTCGCGGACCAATTTTTATGGGTTGCTTTTTTTCCCCTTTTCCTCTATTTAAAAATAGATTTAACAACATTTTTTTCCATTAAAAACAATGCCTACAGCTGTCTAAAGTATTTCATGAATAAAATAAATACAATTACTTAAAAAAATTATGTCTAATAAGTAGTGAAAATAGCAGATCCACAAGAACGCAATGCATCATGAAGCAAGGTGTTGTGAGCTTGTAGATCGGCTGTTTTCCCCAGTTTGGGTAGCTGGCAAAGTCTGATTTCTCTTTTGGGTCTTGAGCTAAAAAGTTTGGGAACCATTGCTCTCTAGTCTAGGCTATTACTCACTGGTTCTCAACAGGAGGTCCGGGGACCACTGAAGGGTCCGAATGGACATTTGCGGGTCTGTTGTAACTCAGAAGAGAGTGTAGCCTGCAAATGGAACCAAATGGACCCGCCATACACTCTGATCACTGACCATTTTACTATTCAGTGGTGCAAAGTAACTAGTACATTTACTCAAATACTGTACTTAAGTACACATTTGAGGTCATTTTACTTTGGAGTATTTCCAGTTTCCAGTACTTTTACTTCTACTCCACTACATCTCAGAGGCAAATATTGTACTTTTACTCCACTACAATTATTTGCAAACTTTAGTTAAGCTACTAGTTACTTTGTAGATTTTGATTATTATTACAAAACATACATTAACCACTTCAGCCCTATATACATTTCGGCCATTTGAAAATAGCAGATCTACAAGCTCACAATGCATCTGCGATGCGACACATTGTGAGCTTGTAGATCTGCTATTTTCAAAATATTTGTATACATTTTGAGTACATTTTTACACCACTTTTGTACTTTTACTCAAGTACATTTTTAATTCTGGACTTTTACTTGGTAACAGAGTATTTCTACATTGCAGTATTGATACTTTTACTCAGTCATCTTTTTTAGTATAGCCTACTTTTTCCACCACTGTATCGTTCCCTATAAGGTTGGGGTCCCAGACAGAGAAGATGGGGGTCCTTTTATGGAAAAGCTTCCAGAATCAGGCTGTGCTCTTTATATGCGTCTATATCTCCCCCGTCCCATCTTCATCCCATTCCCATCATCATCATCATCATCATCATCATCATCATCATCCTCTCCTCAGCACCAAGTATCGCAGCGGAGCAGGCAGACAGACAGACAGACAGACAGACAGGCAGGCAGGCAGGCAGGCAGGCAGACAGACAGACAGACAGACAGACAGACAGACAGACAGACAGACAGACAGACAGACAGACAGACAGACAGGCAGACAGACAGACAGACAGACAGACAGACAGATCAGGTTCGCGTCGCATGCTCGCATCGATCCGATCGTCTGGCTGAAAGAACGAATGAATGAATGCATCCATGGATCGTGTTAGTGTATCGTTTTTAAATATTGTGCGGGGTTTTCTCTCATTGTGATGTAATTTGAGGCGTGTGCGTGCCGTGCGTGCGTGCGTGAGGCAGGCAAGCATCCTCGAATCCGATCCGCATCGCGTCCATCCTCTCCGGTAATGTATACATTATTACGCAACCTGCTTTGCATATATTCCCATCCATAGACGCATTAAGAAGAGCCTGCTTTTATACTATAGCGAACGATTTAAGCCGTTGCATTGTTTCCTTTTGTAGGACGCACGATCGAGCACGATCGAGCTCACGGTGGAGATTTAAATACCGTTCGTCAGACGGACAGATAGACAGACAGACAGACTGGACGCTGGTCAAATCAATCTCTGCATCTGGAGGAAATAAATAGAGAGAGAAAAAAAATCCAAGTGTATTATTTGAACACCCTAAAAGAAAACATCCATAGGTTGAATAATGATGCATTATTAATTGGACTGTATTCACCATAGTAGCCTATCATCGCTGCCTGGCTGCAGGACACCATTATACACTGACACAGATGTGGATCAGGGGAAACATCTGGTGAATGAAGAAGACCACAGCAAGTGTCGTTTCTGGAGCTCCAACCCTTTCATTAAACGTTTAAACAGGACGTTATTTTTTGGGGGGGAAGGTTTTTAATTTTTCTTAATTTTTTGGGGAATATTCTCCTCCCCGGGTTCTTTTTTTTTCTTCTTCTTTTTTTCCCCTCGTCGTACCGATGCTCCCGGGATCGGGATCCACCATCTCCATGCTTCCCTCCGCCGAAGCTGCCAAGCTCTACCAGGCCAACTATGTGAGGAACTCCAATGTGATCGGCCTGCTGTGGGGCCTGTTCACCGTGCTGTTCGGCCTGGTCAACATCACCATCTTCTCCCAGCCATACTGGATCGGAGACGGGATGGACACCCCTCAGGTGGGTGGGCTTTGGGCTACTATTAAGTAACTAAGTACATTTACTCAAGTACTGTAGGCCTAGTACAATTTTGAGGGTTTTTTTAATTAATTTTTTTACTTTACTTTACTGGAGTATTTCCAATTTTCAGTATTTTTTACTTCTACTCCACATACATCTCAGAGGCAAATATTGTAGGCTACCTACTTTTACACTGCTACATTTAGTTGAACACTTTAGTTAGCCTACTAGTTACATTGTAGATTTTGATTATTTTTACAAAACATACTTCAGCCCTTTACATTTCGGCCATTTGAAAATAGCAGATCTTGTCGCGATGCAATGCATTGTGAGCTTGTAGATCTGCTATTTTCAAAAGATTTTTATACATTTGAAAACTTGTGAAATTGGACATTCTGCATAATGAGTACTTTCTACTTTTGGTACTTTAAGTACATTTTGATGCCAATACTTTTGTACTTTTACTCAAGTGAATTTTTTATTCCGGACTTTTACTTGTAACAGAGCTATTTCTACATTGCAGTATTGATACTTTTACTTAAAGAGGTGGTGCCATGGTTTTGCACTTTTTCTGTTTTTCATGTGTCTATGAGGTTGATAGAACTTCATTAAGGAGCTGTTCCTTTCACTGCCCTATAGGCTAGCACCAGGGTTTTAAACTGGATGCGAGCAGCTACGGGGAGCCAGTGTAGAGAACGGAGAAGGATAGTTGTGTGGGAGAACTTGGGGCGGTTGAACACCAGACGAGCCGCAGCTTTCTGAACAAGCTCCTAGTAGTACCTCCTAGTAGTACTTACCTCATAGTAAAATTATACCCTCCCCCTCATTATCATAACACAACAGGTGTGGGCATGAGGAGGAGGAGGGACGAGGACAGGTGGTGGAGGAGGTGCTAAGGTGAGAACCAGGTATACTTAATGAACTGGAGGCGTGTCCACATAAAAACATAATTTTAACAATCTCTGTACACTTTTTTGAAAAAAATCTTCCTCCTAGTTTAACCATAATACCTGATGATTATGTTTTGGGGGGGGGGGGGATCACTGAAAATCACGGCACCCCAGAGATGTGAGTACTTTTTCCACCACTGGCTACTGGTGGTGGTTGTCAAACTACCCCAAAAAATATTCATACTATTCGTAATATTATCAGAATTTGAACTAGGGACCCCCCAAAATAATCATAATATTTCAGCTGGGGACCACCCAAAGTATTCATATTTGAACTGGGGACCCCCAAAATAATCATAATATTTCAGCTGGGGACCACCCAAAATAATCATATTTGAACTGGGGACCCTCAAAAATAATCACAATAGGCCTCTTTGAACAGGAGACCTCCCAAAATAATCATACATGAACTGGGGACCCCCCACCCTGACAAGCACTTGGCATTGTAGGAGTTGAGGCATTACATTTAATTTGACTCGGTTCCACAGATAAACATTGCTCACAGTGCAAGACTGCGAGGCATTGTGAGCTTGTAGATCTGCTATTTTCAAAATGTTTGCCTCTTTCTTAGGTAATATTTGGTATTTTCAACCGGTCTTCATATAATTGGTCCTCACTATTGCTCATGATAACATGGCACCATTTTTGTCTACTCAGTCTGTGTCTCAGAGGAATTGGCTGTGGAAAAGTTCAGAAACCCGCCTACCAGTGCCATCATCGATGGGGAATCCAAGCTAATAGAAACTACAGGCTTTCTATTCCTGGAAAGTTAGCGTGCCATAATTGAAGCCATTGTTCTCGCGTTAATACAAATCAAAATTTAAAAATCGAAATATCGAAGAAAAAATACAAATCTTCCTAACGATGGTGTCACTGGTAGACGGGTTTCTGAAGTGTCCACAGCCCTCCTCTGAGACAAAAATTACGCAATTTGATCAGGAGCATTAGTGAGGATCTATTATATGAAGATAGGTTGAAAATGGGTCAAGTCGTCCTTTAAAGGTAGGGTAAGTGATTTACTTTGGTTAAAATAAGTGTTAAATAGCTCTATATTCTGAGAGTGCTCATTGCTATAGAGTGTTTGTTCAGTAAAAGGAGTCTCCCTTTGAAAAATATGATTTTGTTTTTCTTTTCGTGGAAGCACAGTGAAACCCTCCGTGATTAGCAACCATCAGGGGATCGATCATACCGGAGATAAATATTCTGTGACTCCTTGAAAAGGTTAAGAAAATCGAGTATTTATTTACTCTGGCAGTGAATGAATTAATAATATATAGTATAGTTTTACTGTTTTATTGGATCTTGTTTATTCGACTTGTTTATTCGACACGTATTTGTTTTAGCTCTTGCTCAGTTGATTTTCCTATTTTGTCTCATCTGTTTATGAAAGTAGGTAGCTGATATAGGCTACTGCACTTTTACCTTAGTGCTAGGTATACTCTTGGTTGCTTGTTTTAGAAGAGAATGCACTTTAAATGCTTCTGGTGATTAGTAGTTTTGTTTCCTACCTATGTTGAATGCACTTATTGTAAGTCGCTTTGGATAAAAGTGTCTGCTAAATGACTGTAATGTAATGTAATGAATGAGTTAACAAAAACAAATATATATACCAAAAAAATATCACTACCTTTAAATTAAAAACAAAATAACCAAGAGTTCTCCTTCCTACCGCTGCAGGTGGGTTACTTCGGCCTGTTCCACTTCTGCACGGGGGACGGGCTGTCCAAGGAGCTGGCCTGCCAGGGCACCTTCTCCGAGTTCTCGGAGATCCCGTCGGGGGCCTTCAAGGCGGCCTCCTTCCTGGTGGGGATGTCCATGATGCTGGTGGTCACCTGCATCACCTGCTTCAGCCTCTTCTTCTTCCTGAGCACCTCCACGGTCTACAAGATCTGTGGATGGATGCAAGCGGCCTCAGGTAAGAAGAGGAACACCTGAGAACCTTTATGAGGGGGTCGCAGGCACGTGCACATGCACATCAGTGGTGGAAAAAGTACTCACATTTCTTATTTAAGGAAAAGTATCAATATCAATATTGATAATGTAGAAATACTCTGTTACAAGTGTAACAAAGTACAGGATTCAAAATTGACTCGAGTAAAAGTATACAGAAGTGTACTTAAATGTACTTAAAGTACCAAAAGTAAAAGTACTAGCATGTTTGAAAATAGCAGATCTACAAGCTCACATTGATGCGACGCGTTGCATATATATATATATATATATATATATATATATATATATATATATATATATATATACATATATACATTTAAATTTCATTTAACGATATATCACGATATCTGTAACTGAACATGTTTAAGAATACCCATAAAAAGCAAAAATCTGGAATTATGTATTTATTCCAAAATCGTATTAGATTTTTGTGCATAACGAACTGGCCCAGTACAATGTACAAAACTGTGCATAAATAGTGCCTCCTCCTAACAGTAAAACACTGACCGCAACCTGTCCACAAGAAAGGATGGTAATAACCCCTCTAAAATGCTATAATGTGAAAACAAAATGTACAGGGGGAAAATGCTTTCTTAATAATGAGTAGCAACTTGTTTTATGTAAACCTGGCAGTGCTTAACAAGTATCACCAATTTGTTTTATGTAAACGTTGGCCCATTTCAGTTCTTATTGCTTTGAAAAGAATACAACATGAAATGAAATCCTGGGCTCGATATTTTGGCACACCCCTAAATGAAATCACTTTTTAGTATAATTTTGTATTATTGAATGTATTATTTATTATCATTACATGTATTCATTTTTGGAAGGAACATACATTCCTCACATTATACTTTATACTGTCGGCTCTGGTCCAATTGCTTCTTCCTGGTTTGCATTCATGTCAATGGGACATTTTCTCTACATGGGTTTAGTTTCAGTTAGCTATAGCTGTTTGTGAAGCCTTGTTTTTACTTTTGTATTGCAGTTAACTAAAATGTGTGTGTGTGTGTGCAGCGTCTAATGAGAGCACAGCTGCATGGGGCTGCAGAGAGAGGCAATCAGAGAGAGAGGGGGAGAGAGAGAGAGAGAGAGAGAGGGGGGGAGAGAGGGGGAGAGGGAGAGAGGGATGTCTGTTGCTATCTGGTTTTTGACCCCCGATCCAAGGACAGAGACATGTTCAGTATTCAGTATTCACTACAACATTCCTTCAACCCCCCCCCCCCTCTCTCTCTCTCTCTCTCTCTCTCTCTCTCTCTCTCTCTCTCTCTCTCTCTCTCTCTCTCACACCCCCATTCTGTCTGTCTGTCTCAATTCAATTCAATTCATTCAAAGGGGCTTTATTGGCATGACAAAACATACGTTTACAACAATCAAAACCAAACAATATCTGTACAATTACATGGGAATAAAGAAACGTGTGAACAAAGCTGTGTTACAAAGCAATCTTATCCAAAACAATAAGAATTGTGCATTTGCTGTCAGAAATAGTCAATAGAGAGAACAAATGACAGCAGTATTGCAATGTTTTGCATTCACTTTGTATAAAACCTTTGGGACAAATAGCAGCACATTTTCCAAATGTATTTAAAGGTATAGTTGCTCTTTTTGTTTCTACAGTATTATTATTATTACTTATGTGCTGTGGTGAATCGATGTGGACAGTGCAGGAATAGACACGATAAATTTGTAGTCACAACAGCTCACACATCTTGCTGCTGTGTAATGTTGTACACGGTGTGGTGCAGGAGCGGAGATCGGCCGCTTGGGAACCCAGTTCGATCCCGGGCTCTCACAGAGTTAGGGCGGATTCAGGCTGGGTCCGATTGATTCGAACCGTTCCCGAGTACGATTGCCCTCTCCCCGCTGGCCAGCATTCACATTGGCCAAGATTCTTCCGAGTACGCTTCAACTCAACTGTAATGGTACTTAGGTGCCTCAAGGGGCGCTGTGGACTATGGGCCTTTGGGAGATTGAGTGAGTAATAAAGTTTGACTGTGTTCCTGACGTTGTCTTGAGTCATAATGTTAACAGAACAACAATACACAACCAAAGCAGTATGCAGGGTTAGGGTTCTGATGGTCTTTGAAGCATCGCAACGAAACATCTGAAATTATCGCTAGACAGTGACGTCACTGACGGTACGGTGATCCGTTCCGGGGAACGGTACGCAGCATTCACACTATCACAACATCTACCAAGTGGTCCGGGGTGCGCACCCGGGGACCATAGTCTGTATCCGCCCACTAGTGTCGAAGTGTCCTTAAGCAAGACGCTGAACCCCTAATTGCACCCGATAAGCAGGTTGGTGCCTTGCATGGTTTCCTCCACCATCGGTGTATGAATGTGTCGGTGAATGGGTGAATGTAATGCACGATCATTGTAAAGCTCCTTGGGTAAAGGCGCTATATAAATGCCCCATGTATTTTATTTATTGACTTCACCCAACAGATATGGGATTTTTTAAGTCATGTTTCCAAACTCTTCTTGGGTGATTGTATTCTGTGGGAAGTATGTATGTGTCTCTGATGTCATGGTACAGTGGACATGCAAGCTAAGTTTCTACCTCATTTTGAGTGCAGTGGGTGCACTCTGTCTGTCTGTCTGTCTGTCTGTCTGTCTGTCTGTCTGTCTCTCTCTCTTTATCTCTCCCTCGCTCTCTGGTTGACTGCATACAGTATTTAATGCAGAAAAGAAAACAATTAGACCACTGCTCTGTGTTTATATAATCAGCCTAGATGTGTACTGGTGCGTGTGTGTGTGTGTGTGTGTGTGTGTGTGTGTGTGTGTGTGTGTGTGTGTGTGTGTGTGTGTGTGTGTGTGCGTGTGCGTGCGTGTGTGTGATATGATGTGTTAACCACATCGTTAGCAGGTGAGCTTGTTAAACTGCAGGGTGCTGTTCAAAGGGAGGGGGGGGGCTCAGGAGGTAGAGCGCCCAGCAATCAGAAGGTTCTCGGTTTGATCACCGGCTCGCTCTGGGTTAGTATCTAACTGCTCCTGATGAGCAGGTTTGTGCCTGGCATTCCTCTGCTGTGCGTGCTTGCGTGTGTGCGTGCATGAATGGGTGAGTGTAGTAATGCAAATTGTTACGGCTGATAGCAATCATTGATCAGCCGGCAGGCTAAGCCTGGGAGATTAAAAGGACTCACGTCCCAAACGAATGCTCAAGTTTAAAATGCTTTTACTTCATGGGTCACCAAATATCACAATACGTTTCCAATAAATATATATAATAAATATGTGCAAATAAATAAGTCAACAGTGAGCAAAAATACGAAATGCGGTCAAACAAAATATATCCCTCCCAGCTCACCCTACCCCCCACGGTCAAACCAGCCACAGGGTGAGCAGGTGAGTGCCATTACTTATAGCCGCTGGAGGCCACACCCACACAGAGACACTCCCACCAACACAGTGTCAATGTGCTCAACGTGTTGCGATGCGACACATTGTGAGCTTGTAGATCGGCTTGTAGATCGGCTATTGTAGATCGGCTATTGTAGATCGGCTATTTTCAAATAGACTAGGTATAAAATAGGCCTAAAGTGGTTAATGTATGTTTTATAATGTAATATATTCATATCTAAGTAACTAGTAACTAAAGTTTTCAAATAATTGTAGTGGAGTAAAAGTACAATATTTGCCTCTGAGATGTAGTCGAGTAGAAGTAAAAGTATAGACAATTGGAAATACTCTATTCTAAAGTAAAATATACATATATACGTATACTCTATTCTGAAGTAATATATATATATATATATATATACAGTATTTGATTGTAGATATATAGAACACAATCATGCAGTATATGGTCATATAGATGTATTAGAACACAATCATGCAGTATATGGTCATATAGATGTATTAGAACACATACAGTACAGTATATGGTTCAGGATCATCACATCTGGGTCGGTTATGTAAGCATTCTGCACCACCATGGTCAGCAACCATGTAGGCTATACTTCTACTTGAGTGCTGTATTTAAGTTAATCTTTTTAGAATCTGTACTTTACTTGAGTAGATTTGTATTTTGGGGGTATGTATGACTGGCTGACTGACTGACTGACTGACTGACTGATTGACAGTGGTGTAAAGTAACTAAGTAGATTTACTCAAGTACTGTACTTAAGTACAATGTTGAGGTACTTTTACTTTTTTGGAGTATTTCCAATTGTCTATACTTTTACTTCTACTCCACTACATCTCAGAGGCAAATATTGTACTTTTACTCCACTACAATGATTTGAAAACTTTAGTTACAAGTTACTTTTCAGATATAAATAATTACATCATAAAACATACATTAACCATTTTAGGCCTATTTATACCTAGGCTATTTGAAAATAGCAGATCTACAAGCTCACAATGCGTGGCATCGCGACACGTTGTGAGCTTGTAGATCTTCTATTTTCAAACATTTTAGTACTTTTACTTTTGGTATATTTTGATACAAATACTTTTGTACTTTTACTCAAGTACATTTTGAATTCCGGACTTTTACTTGTAACAGAGTACTATACTGCCTGTCTGTCTGTCTGTCTGCCTGCCTGCCTGCCTGCCTGCCTGTCGGTCTGTCTGTCTGTCTGCCTGTGTGTCTGCCGACTGCTCACCCAGACTGCTAATCCGTGTGCTTATTACGGTATTAGTGTATCTACGACCTTGACCCTGACCCCAGAGGTCTCTGTGACACTTTAAATGGTTTGTTGGACCACACGTCTGATGTTTGTTTTGATTTGTTTTTATTGCATGTAATCAAATCCTGTTTGGAGCAGATGTCTGTTTCCACACTGCCTGCACATCAGTTCTAAAGATGATGACCTAGAGCTTTATAGTCATTCTCATGTTTCACATTGACCCAGTCTTTTTAGTTTTTAGTTTTACCATATCAGGATCAGCAGCTAAGGGTGATGGTATATGGAGTTACATTTGTGTCTTTATTAACCAAACAAAAGAAAAACATTTGAGAGAGAAAAAATATAAACAGAGCAAAGAATAGTTTTGAATGAAAACAAATTAAAACAGCAAGCAAAAAATAATAATTTGTAAGCAAAGGAAATTATATAAACAGAACAAGAAACTATTTTTAATTAAAACAAATTAAAAACGCAATCAAAAAAATATATTTGCAAGCAAAAAAAATTAAGATTTGAAAGAAAATAAAAAATAATTGAGAACAAAACTTTTAAAATTCAAGAGTAAAAAAATAAGGAAAAACGGTTTAAACTACATAAAATCAAAATACTTAGTAAAATGTTTGGGAAATAAAATGTGTTGTGCTAAATAAAATGTTTTTAATGTTTTTTTTCCTCATTTGCGAATGAAAGTAGTTTTTTTCTGATTGCAAAATGCCTTCTCTCTCAAAACCTGTCTTTGGTCTCGATTTTTTTTTTCTCTCTCTTGGATTTGTTTGTGTGAGGGGTTAAAGTTCAGAAGGCGGGTCCTACGCTGATAGATGTAAGACACCTCTCCATTGGTCACTTGGAGTCTGAGTGACAGCTCCCCCTTCCTTATGTACTATGTAGCTTGTTGAATGCAGGGATGGAGGTGTGTTACGGCCAGCATGGTTTTTTGATTGATTGAATTATTAGCAGTTTGCAAAAAAAACTAAAAAACATGAAAGTATAATGCAAGGTCAGCTAAGAGTATTTAAAACCCAAGAAAGATGACTTGTTTCCATTGGGGTCCTTTGTACTCAATTCATAGAGACATTTAATGACAGACAGATATACACTACTATGCAAAACATCATAAAAACAAAAACAAAAAAAATATGTACAGTAAACAGTTTGAGTAAACAGATTGATGGAATACTTTATTAACAGTAGGATACAGAGGTACAATTGTACAATGATTGTTATAAGGATAACACAAAAAGGCTTGTTTCCATTGTGGTCCTCTGGGACTGAGGTCAGAGCTCCATCCCAGCTCTGGATGCTACACTATTCGTTACAATATTGAGCATTTTAGGCTATTAGCAATTCAGATGATTCCCTAATGTTAGGTTTCTGTTCTACTTACAGTTTGTGATCTGTATTTAAAATTGTTGTATTGTTGTTACTGTTATAGTAGGCCAGTGGTTCCCAAACTTGGGATCGGGACCCTCAGAGGGGGTCCCCAGATTAGCTTAATGGGCAACATTGTTTTCTCTCTCAACAGTAAACAAACCAACCTATAGAGTATAAGTGTATACAGGGTAACACATTTCTAAAGTGACAATTTAATGACTTTTAAGACCTTTTTAAGGCATTGTGCGCTTGTAGTTCGGCTATTTTCACAATATTTATCTGTGGAACCGAGTCAAACTAAATCTAATGCCTAGGTCAGGGTGGGTGGTCCCCAGTTCAAGTATGATTATTTTGGGGGTTCCCAGTTCAAATATGATTATTTAGGGATTCACAGCCTGAAACATTTGGGAACCCTTTGAAATTATAAAATAAAGCTACATTATTTTATGTTATATTCGTTATTCTAATTAAGGCAAGGCTGAAGTGACTGGCCTATTGGCCAGGCCCATTCCAGATTGACTGCTTTGGAAACGTTTCGTCTGATAGTGTGCTTCAGGCTGTGAATCCCTAAAATAATCATATTTGAACTGGGGACCCCCCAAAATAATCATACTTGAACTGGGGACCACCCACCCTGACAAGCACTTGAAATAGTAGGCATTAGATTTAGTTTGACTCGGTTCCACAGATAAATATTGTGAAAATAGCCGAACTACAAGCGCACAATGCCTTAAAAAGGTCTTAAAAGTCATTAAATTGTCACTTTAGAAATGTGTTACCCTGTGAATACACTTATACCGTATAAGCTAATCTGGGGACCCCCTCTGAGGGTCCCGATCCCAAGTTTGGGAACCACTGGCCTACTATAACAGTAACAACAATACAACAATTTTAAATACAGATCACAAACTGTAAGTAGAACAGAAACCTAACATTAGGGAATCATCTGAATTGCTAATAGCCTAAAATGCTCAATATTGTAACGAATAGTGTAGCGTCCAGAGCTGGAATGGAGCTCTGACCTCAGTCCCAGAGGACCACAATGGAAACAAGCCTTTTTGTGTTATCCTTATAACAATCATTGTACAATTGTACCTCTGTATCCTACTGTTAATAAAGTTTTGCATAGTAGTGTATATCTGTCTGTCATTAAATGTCTCTATGAATTGAGTACAAAGGACCCCAATGGAAAAAAGTCATCTTTCTTGGGTTTTAAATACTCTTAGCTGACCTTGCATTATACTTTCATGTTTTTTAGTTTTTTTTTGCAAACTGCTAATAATTCAATCAATCAAAAAACCATGCTGGCCGTAACACACCTCCATCCCTGCATTCAACAAGCTACATAAGGAAGGGGGAGCTGTCACTCAGATTCCAAGTGACCAATGGAGAGGTGACTTACATCTATCAGCGTAGGACCCGCCTTCTGAACTTTAACCCCTCACACAAACAAATCCAAGAGAGAGAAAAAAAAATCGAGACCAAAGACATAGGCATTTTGCAATCAGAAAAAACAACTTTCATTCGCAAATGAGGAAAAAAACATTAAACACATTTTATTACCCAAACATTTTACTAAGTATTTTGTTTTATGTAGTTTAAACCGTTTTTCCTTATTTTTTTACTCTTGAATTTTAAACGTTTTGTTCTCAATTATTTTTTATTTTCTTTCAAATCTTATATTTTATTGCTTGCAAATATATTTTTTTGATTGCGTTCTTAATTTGTTTTAATTAAAAATAGTTTCTTGTTCTGTTTATATAATTTCCTTTGCTTACAAATTATTATTTTTTGCTTGCTGTTTTAATTTGTTTTCATTCAAAACTATTCTTTGCTCTGTTTATATTTTTTCTCTCTCAAATGTTTTTATTTTGTTTGGTTAATAAAGACACAAATGTAACTCCATAATGGTATGGCATGTGATTTGTTTTCCACAGATTTGCTTACAAATTTGAGAAGTTGTTTGTTTTAAAAATAGATAGGCTATAATTATTCAAATTATTGACGAAGATGCAGTGGTGTAAAGTAACTAAGCACATTTACTCAAGTACTGTACTTAAGTATAATTTTGAGATATTTTGACTTTACTGGAGTATTTCCAATTTTCTGCACTTTTACTTCTACGCCCTCTACATTTCAGAGGCAAATGTTGTACTTTTACTCCACTACAATTATTTGAAAACTTTAGTTACTAGTTACTTTGTAGATTTTGATTATTATTACAACACATACATTAACCACTTCATCCCTATATACATTTCGGCTATTTGAAAATAACGCCTTGTGAGCTTGTAGATCGGCTATTTAAAAAATATTTGAAACCTTGAAATGGGGACATTCTGTATAATGAGTACTTTTACTTTTGGTACTTTAAGCACTTTTTACTTGTAAGGGCGCGCCCCCACCAAGAGTTGGCTGGCTGCTGTTTGCAGAATCTGCCAATGCATTGTCAATGCAAATGCGTTGATTCACGCAAGAGCAGATTTTTCCGCCTCTCGCGCAGACCTTGCGTTTATCTGCTCTCCGCGACTAAGCATAAAACTGCTGGAGGCAGGCGCTGATTTTCTCCCTCTGTCCAATCGGGTGAGTGGAAGGCGGACCGTCTCAAGACTCAGGAAGCAACATGGTGCTCAAGGCAGCAGGCACAGGCGGTGCGGTCTACGGGGAGGCTCCTGAAAGTGAGTGACAGGCGCGACACTCCCGTTTTTTAGAATCCTCTGGCTGCAAAAAACTGTGGCCGCGCACAACCTGCGTTTATCAGCGGCCAGCCAACTCTTGGTGGGGGCGCGCCCTAACAGAGTATTTCTTGATACTTTTACTTAAATATACAATGGGAACGTTTTTTCCACCACTGCGAAGATGTTAGTTATCCCAGTGTGATTACACATTTATTCTGAATTTACTATTGACGTCATCAATATGATGTCATAATACAGGCTACACTAGCCGGGACTCATATTTGAGCATGTCTGACACGTATGGCCTGACATCATTGCGATGTGATGTCTTAGTACTGATGTCATAGACTGGCCTCGGGGTCCTGCACTAATTACTCTAACAACGGGTATTCTGACAATGGGTACAATGTCTACTGCATAAACCGAGGGGCATGCGTTCCCAGCAGGCATTAGGCCTCGTAGACTAGTGCATTCGAGGTATATTCCTGGATGTCAGTCACAGACTGGCCTCCAGCCAGGTGCTCTTGACAACAGGTACTGGCACTCAGTGGTGGAAAAAGTTCTCAAATGTTTTACTTAAGTAAAAGTATCAATACTGCAATGTAGAAGTACAAGTGTGGAATTAAAAATTTACTTGAGTAAAAGTACAAAAGTATTGGTATCAAAATGTACTTAAAGTACCAAAAGTATTAAAAAGTTTGAAAATAGCAGATGTTCACAACTTGTAGATCGGCTATTTTCAAATAGCCTAGGTATAAAATAGGCCTGAAGTGTTTCATAATATAATAATTAATATCTGCAAAGTAACTAGTAACTAAAGTGTTCAAACAACTGTAGTGGAGTAAAAGTACAATATTTTCCTTTGACTTCTACTACACATGTAGTGTAGTAGAAGTAAAAGTACTGAAAACTGGAGATACTTCGGTAAAGTAAAAATACTTCAATATTGTATGTAGAAAACATTCAGGGCATATTTGCCAGCAATAGCCTGTATATGGAGATCCCCATAGATGGAGACGATATACCTGCAAAGTCGTCATAGAGACCTAAACGTGCCATATGTACGGAGTCTGACATCAGCGAACCCTTCCCAGAAACTCCATGTATAGACATAACCATCACGTCCAGGACTGACGTCAAGGTCCCATATTTGGGCATAACTAACATATGCAGCTCCATATATAGAGACGTCTGACACTATCTGACCGCCATCCAGCATTATAAGAGGGGCTCAACACCCCTCGGCAGTTCAGTTCCAGCAGCGACCCCGAGCAACATTAAAGAGCTGGTGCCATGTTTTTGCACTTTTTCTGTTTTTCATGTGTCTATTAGGTTGATATAACTTCATTAAGGCCCCCGCTGGTGGTTTTATGGTGTTTCATGTCTTCTCTGACTATTTTGAGTTTTTTTCCTGGAGGCTGAAACCTTGAGAGTCAAACGTGCCAATCCAAAAACAGCGACATACTGACGTAACAATGCCCATACCCACCCACCGCACCTCCCCTCATTATCATTGTTATTTATACTACAACCTTTTGTGGGCGGAGCTGCCTCAAACACACGTGTGTGACCATGGCAGGTTGTTCTGTGCCTAACTGCTGTTTGACAGCTATCAATCAGTCGTTTCACACTTTGCCCATTGACACGGACAAACGTGATCAATAGCTTAATTTCATTTATAAAGACAGGATTATTCCCTCAGCCCCCTCTACCAGGCTTCGGGTGTGTAGTTCCCATTTTGTTGATGACTGCTTCACCAACTTAGTGCAAGTCAATATGGGATTTGCAAACAGTACTGTACAAAAAGTACTGAAGCCAGGTTCTATTCCGACGATTTATCCTGGAGACACAGAATGTCAGGTTGAAGGAATACAAATGCATTGTAATGATAGTAAAATGTGTGCAGTGATGCTATAAATAATGTCGCTGATGTAATGGATACCATAGTCATTGTAAGATAAAGTTCTACTTGGATCACAGGATATTGAACATCACCATGGCACATCTGTAAGAATGTATGACAACTGATGGTTCTGTTTAAAGGACAACTTTAGTTTTTTACAACCAAGGTTTATGTTTTAGATTGTAATTAAAGTAAATAAAAGATGAGTGTTAAAATGTTTTAATTTACTGCTTTCTATAGTTTTAGCAATTTTTGCGATCTTTTTTTACAGTGGGCGGAGGCATTCTGTCCGGTGGCTAAATATGTATTTTTTTACACAATAACCCGGCGTTTTCTTTATTATTATTTACAGTAGCTCCCCAATAACTCACATCTGGCCATCAAAGACCACCGTACCTTTTTTATTGTGTAAAAAAGGCATATTTAGCCACCGGACAGAATGCCCCCGCCCACTGTAAAAAATATCGCAAAAATTGCTAAAACTATAGAAAGCAGTAAATGAAAAAGAAATAACACTCATCTTTTATTTACTTTAATTACAAGCTAAAATATAAACCTTGGTTGTAAAAAAACAAAGATGTCCTTTTTTAAGCCTTTTATTTATCCGTTGCACACATGACCATTTGGGATTTGAGCAAAGGGTTGATGAGGCTTTCCGGTTGTGGAGTAGTTCTTCTTCTTCCTCCTCATCTTCATCTGAACCAGATTCAGGTTCAAACATATATGGCTGTATTTGTCCAATTTGTCCTCCCTCTGCCATTTTGTAAACAAATGGGCAGAACCATGGGCAGTCCTTTAGTGATAAGGGGGAAGGACTAGGACAGGTGGGTGGTCTTATAGGAGGAGGCGGAGGGACTGGATTAGATGGGTGGTGCTAAGTGAAACCAGGTATACTTAATGAACTGGTGGGTGTGTCTACATAAAAACAACATTTTAACACTTACTGTACACTTTTTTTTTTTTTTTTGTAATCCTTACATAATAATAATACCTTATGATCAGGTTTTAGGGTTGAAAAATATCATGGCACTCCATCTTTAACTAACAAAGAGAGAAGCATCAAGAGACTACAGCAATAATCAAGCCCATAGCCTGAAACATATTCTCATAGTGGCTTTCGGATCTGGATAACGAGCCAGCCGATCGAGAGTTTCTATATTGTACTTAAGTACAGTACTTGAGTAAATGTACTTAGTTACTTTACACCACTGCTGGCACTTCTAGTACGACGAAGAGAAAGTGGACATTTTGGACGAACTGCAAGGTGCCTGCACAAATCGACATTGTTAAGCATTTACGTTGCGTCTGACATCAGAGCCGAGCTCTGGTCAAACACTGCCACTAAACAGGAGTCCAACAGACTACAAAAAGAGACAGAGACAGAGACAGAGATACGCTTAAAGACAATAGAAAATAGTGAAGATTATCCCATGGTCCAACGAAACGCCATGGAAGCAGACAGTTACCAGCCTCATGCTTTTTGGAGACCATTTCCGAGCGTGAAGCCGGACCTGGACCAGATCTGGCCTGAGCTGCAGGCCGGGCTCGAACAGGTTTACGGGCGGCAGACCTTCAACAACGTCAACAAGGCACGCGTCATGGAACTCTACACACTGGTGTATACCTACTGTTGTAGCAGCGTGCAGGAGGACACGCCCACCACAAACCCACACCTCGAGAAGTACGGAGGTCTAGAGCTCTACAAGAGACTCAAAGCGTTCCTCCAGGACCATGTAACCCTCCTGGTTCGGGACGGAGAACACCTGAAGGACGAGCGTCTGCTGAAGTTCTACACAGAGACGTGGGAGAACTACGATAGCTCCAGTAAAGTTCTCAACCACATCTGTGGCTACCTCAACCGCCACTGTCTCCGACAGCAGCTCGACGAGGAGGACAACAAAGGCGTCTACGAGATCGAATGGCTGGCGTTGGTCACGTGGAGGGAGTGTTTTTTCAGAGCCCTCAACAAACGGGTCACAGATGCGGCGCTGAAGCTGGTCGAGGAAGAGAGAAACGGAGGAAGCATCGACGGCAGGCTCATCAGTGGCGTGGTTCAGTCTTACATTCAGCTGGGTCTGAGTGAAGAAGACACCTTCACCAAGAGCTTGTCGCTGTCCGTGTACAAAGAGTATTTTGAGAGTCAGTTCCTCAGCGACACGACTCACTTCTACACGCGAGAGAGCAAAGAGTTGCTGCAACGGAACACTTTCACAGAGTACATGAAGAAGGCTGAGGCTCGTCTACTGGAGGAACAGCGTCGTGTCCAGGTGTACCTCCATGGCTCCATTCTGGATGAGCTGACCAGGACGTGTGAACAGGTACTCATAGAGAAACACCTGAAGAACTTCCACTCTGAGTTCCGGAACCTTCTCGGCGAGTTCCAGAAACTTCTGGAAGCTGACAAGAATAAAGACAGCGATAATGTTTACCACCTCGACCTGATCCTGAACCACCTAGGAAGGATGTACAAGTTGGTGTCTCGTGTCCCATGTGGTCTGGAGGAGATGAAGAAACATATGGAGACTCACATCTACAGCCAAGGCATGGTCGCCATCGAGACCTGTGCAGAAGCTGCTCTCAGTGACCCTCAGGTTTATGTCCAGACCATGCTGGACGTTCATAAGAAGTACAACGCCCTGGTCACGTCTGCCTTCAGCGACGACGCCGGTTTCGTGGCCGCCTTCGACAAGGCTTTTTGTCGTTTTGTTAACGACAACTCGGTCACCAAGATGGCTCAGTCCTCCAGCAAGTCTCCTGAACTGCTGGCCAGGTACTGTCACTCGCTGCTCACGAAGAGCTCCAGGATCTCGGAGGAGGAAGAACTGAAGGACACCCTCAACCAAATCCACAACGTGACGGAGCTTTTTAAGTACATCGAGGACAAGGACGTGTTCGAGGAGTTCTATTATAGGACTTTCGCTAAACGTCTGGTCAACCAGAACGGCGCCAGTGACGACGTTGAGCTTAGCGTGATCAAGAAACTAAACTGCGGGTTTAATCACAAACTACAGACGATGTTCAAAGACATCGAGGTCAGCAGACGCCTCACGGAACAGTTTCACATTTCCAACTCAGAGTCGCTGGAGCTGGACTTCAGCATCCAGGTCTTGACCTCCGCCTCCTGGCCCTTCAAGCAGTCCTGCAGCTTCTCGCTGCCCTCCGAGTTGGAGCGGAGCTTCCAGCGGTTCGCCGCCTACTATGCCGACAGACATGCGAGCCGTAAACTCACCTGGCTGTACCAGCTGTCTACAGGAGAGCTGGTGACCAACTGCTTCGAGAACAGGTACACTCTGAAGGCGTCCACATTCCAGATGACCGTTCTCCTGCAGTACAACGCAGAGCTCGTGTGCAGCGTCCGGCAGCTCTCCGACAACACGCGCATCCAAGCGGATGTTCTTGCGCAGGTGTTGCAGAGCCTATTGAAGTCCCAGCTGCTGGTCCTGGACGACGACGGGGGGGTGAACTCGGGGGAGGAGGTGGACTTCAAACCGGAAACGCTCCTCCGACTGAATCTGGGATACAAGAACAAGAAGCTGCGGGTGAACCTCAACGCCCCCGTGAAGCTGGAGCAACAGCAGGAGCAGGAGATGACGCAGCAGAACACGGAGGAGGAGCGCCGGCAGCACATCCAGGCGGCCATCGTGCGGACAATGAAGACGCAGAGGACTATGAAGCATCAGCAGCTCGTGGCCGAAGTGCTGCAGCAGCTGTCCTCCCGCTTCACGCCCCGGGTCGCCGTCATCAAGAAATGCATCGACATCCTGATGGAGAAGGAGTACCTGGACAGAGTGGAGGGAGATAACGACACGTACCGCTACCTGGCCTAAACACCTGGACATGTACCAGACCTGGCCTAAACACCTGGACACTTAACGTTCCCTGGCCTAAACACCTGGACACTTAAACATTACCTGGTTACCTGGCCTAAACACCTGGACACATAATGTTTCCTAGCCTAAACACCTGGACACTTAACATTACCTGGTCTAAACACCAGGACAGATACCGCTACCTGGCCTAAATTTTTTTTTTATGCCAATACTATTCTATTTCTACTACAGGCCTACTTTTACTTGTAAAAAAAGTATTTTTTACATTGGGCTACAGTATTAAAAAATATTTTTTTAATATTGGGCTACAGTATTACTTTTACTTAAATCTGAGTACTTCTTCCAACACTGCCAGCAACTGGAGCAGAAATAGATTTTGGAGAAGAGACAGCTTGTCAGAGGACAAGAGAGAGAGAGAGAGAGAGAGAGAGAGAGGGAGAGGGAGAGAGAGAGAGAGAGAGAGAGAGAGAGAGAGAGAGAGAGAGAGAGAGAGAGAGAGAGAGAGAGAGAGAGAGAGAGAGAGAGAGGGAGAGAGAGGGAGAGAGAGAGAGAGAGAGAGAGAGAGAGAGAGAGAGAGAGGGGGAATACAAATGACAGTGAGAAGAGAGAGAGATTAGATATGGTTACAGTTAACAATTCAGGTGTTTATCAGATGCTCTTATCCAGAGAGATTTAAAAACTACTAGATCAGAGTAAACATCATTTACATATTTAACATTCAACAAGGATTGTTAGTTAGTTACTCATAGGAGTTTGTGCAGTGAAATGTGCCAAACAATATACAAGAAACCTTTTACGTTCATCGCAACAGAATCAGAGATCAAGACTACAACAAACATGTTATACTTGCTAAAATAAAATAGCTCTTTCACTGCTCTCATGCTGTTCTCTCGTTGTTACCTCCACGCTACACAAAACATGGAGACGCGTGGAAATCTGTTTCTCACACTTCCAGTTCCAATAACACAAGATAAGAAATTTGCAAAGAAAAAATACATAAATAAACACAAATGTTATTAATTTGATTTCTTACATCACGGTGTACTATGAGGTCAGTGTTATGCAGCCTGCCATGTTTTTACCCTGCTGTAGTTTTGAACCTTTACATCTTTTAAGGTCCAACTAAAACAATTGATCGTGGACAATCAAACTCGTGAACACTTTTAAATAGGCAAACATTTTAGTTTCTCTTAGCCTGACACTCAGCCTGAATTTTCATTTTATTTCACTCCATTATTCAGTCTGAAAGCCCTCTCAGTGCAGCAGTTTTCTGAGATGGGGGCGTGGCCAAAGGCGGACTCTTTGGCGATTGGTTCATACTGGATTATCCCGATCCCGATTGGGCCGGGTAGATTTTCACCCGAGAAAACCCTGCCTTTGACAGCGTCACCAGACCCTGAATGTGAGGCATCGATTCATGGGCTAGAGCCATGCTAGGTTTCTCTAGTATTCGTGGGTGTCTTTCCTTAGTTTGGGGTCGTGAGTAAATATCCAATTTCTTTATTTATTAAAAATATATTCTGGAATTAAATAAAAATAACAATGATCAAAAGTCAAATACTAAATGTTTTGGCACACTGAGCCCTGAACACTATTTTGTACTTGTTTGCCTGTTCGTTGTATAATTAGTGTGGTTGCCCTCCAGACTATAGTACTCTACCTACTTTATTCTTTCTTTCTTTCTAGATAAACTTTATTTTGGCACGCTACTCCTCCCACAGTTTTCCCACACTCGTGCCATATGTCAGAATGACCGGCTTCACCGGGAATCGCGCACTATCATTTTGCTAAGAGATTGGTTATATAGTTTAATTGATATTGATTTATTAGTGCATTCAATTTCCCCATAGACTTTAATGGGAAAATGAAAAAACTCCCATTCAAGTATTTTGTTCTCAGAAACCGTAAGGGCTAGAGTTACAAGACTTGGAGGGGAGGTTCATAATTTAGTCCAAAATTATCATAAAAAATAATTACACCAATCGGCCTCATGGTGGCGCTATATCAGCCCCCTTTACGTTTTGGTCTATAACTCTTGAACCGTAGGTGGTAGAATAAAAAAATCATTTTCCCTGGATTTCTTCGGTCATGACGCAACTCCCCATATAGGCCACGCCCATTTGCGCCTGGATAGATTTTCCGCCATTTTGAATTTTCTTCAAAACACACTTTTAGCTCTTCCTCCCACATATTTTGTCCAAATTTCCCAAAAATCGGTACACATAAGCTCTGAACCCATGCGATAAACATATCCAAGCGGAATGTTGATAGTCCATACCGTTCGTCCGTAAAAGGCTTCCAGAGATAGCGGGAGGGGCCTGTTTTACAAAAAAGGCCAAAAATCACGGACGAAACGTCCGGTCAATCCCAAATTTGAATCACATGTCAAGGGTGGTTTGCTCAACGGATCCCGAAAAGCTTTTCCACTTTGGTCCATAGGGGGCGCCACAAATGCACAAAATGTAACGGTTTGATGCAAAAACATTATTTTGGGGGGGGATCAATCCTCTCAAAATGAAACGCACGTGATCTCAAGAATGACATGACGATGTCATTGGCCCGCTACATTTGTGGGAGGGGCCTGTTTCTTTAGTGGGAGGGGCCTATTTCCTCAAATCAAAACGGCACGTGTCACGAACACCGAATTCGAATCGCACGTCGCACGGCGTCCGACGGTATTCCTCCAGGCGTATTCCTCCAGTCCCGGCGGCCGCGACCGGCGTCGGCGCAACCACACTTTGCAATTTCCCAGAATTGCGACGCGTCTAGTTCAAGTTTCATATCTCTGCTGTCCGGCAGAAACCAGCTAACTCCAAAATGTTCATTTTTCAGGAAATGACAAAAACAAAACAAAAAGTGGATTTAGGAGGTTTTGTTCATTATCGATAAGAACAGCTGAATGGACCTCCAAGCTCACAATGAGGTTGGAGGTCAAAAGGGGGTGGAGCCTGGAGTCAGCAAAACCAGCCAACTCCACCCCCCTTTGGTGGAGTTAGCTGGTTTAGCAGAAAGTTTGAGGATCCAATGGAGTTAGCTGGTTTTGTCAGAAGACTTTTTAATACTTTTCATTGGTTCAATATTTTTTTAATCAACACACAGACGTAAAGGGTGTTCAATAGCACTGACTTCTGGAAAAAAAATACAAAAGCGGAAAAATTGAGTTAGCTGGTTTCTGCCGGACAGCAACGAATACTAGAGGTTCAGGCCACTATGTAGGCCTCACATATAGAGTTTGGCCAGTATGTCTGAGTCATAGTGTCAGGGATCGCGGCTCTCACCTCACACCGACGTTGCACCGCCGATCCGACCAGTATATCTGAGTCATAGTGTCAGGGCCTTTGTCAGAGTACCTGTTGTACCCGTCTGTCTGTGTCCCTGTTGCACGCATATACTGTATGTAGATCTCTGTCTGTCATCTACCTGTGTCCCTTTTATGCCCATATATGGAGATCCCTGATGTCATTAGTATATGCCCATACCCTGTATATTGGCATGCCCATATATGGGCATATCGATGTGACAAGTTGTTTTCTTTATTTGTTTGCTCATAAGTTACATGATCTCAAAACGTTGTTAATTGATTGTCTCTAGACTTTCCAAATGTAGATGGATTGATTGACTGATTGACTGATTGATTATTCATCCTGAAGGACATTTGTTCCGTTCAACAGCTCCGTACATTCATATAGGCCTATACATAGATTGTCAGTAAAAAGAAGCATGATGAATATACAAAATACATTACATCAATAGAATGCAGTGAAAACTATACATTAAAAGCAAGTTAAAAGTCCTAATAAAAAAAGAAAACACAACTGTAAGAATATAAATTAGCTGACCTTCCCCCCAGTGCTTCATTGTACAGTCTAATGGCCCCAGGGATGAAGGAGTTCTTAAATCTGTCTGTGCTACACTTCTGTGATAGAAACCTATCACTGAATGTGCTCCTCTGTGAGTAAAGTGCTCTGTGCATTGTGGTGTAAAGTAACTAAGTACATTTACTCAAGTACTGTACTTAAGTACAATGTTGAGGTACTTTTACTTTACTGGAGTATTTCCAATTGTCTATACTTTTACTCCTACTCCACTACATCTCAGAGGCTAATATTGTACTTTTACTCCACTACAATTATTTGAAAACTTTAGTTACTAGTTACTTTGCAGATATCAATTATTACAATATAGCTGCAAGCAGCAATAAGCGGTTTCGAGGGATAAGGCAGAGACAGGAAGAGGCAGGCAGACTCTCTCCTCTCCCTCTCTCCCTCTCTCTCCCTCTCCCCCTCTCTCCCTCTCTCCTTCTCTCCCTCTCCCCCTCTCTCCCTCTCTCCCTCTCTCCCTCTCCCCCCTCTCTCTCTCTCCCCCTCTCTCCCTCTCCCCCTCTGTCTCTCTCTCCCTCTCCCCCTCTCTCCCTCTCCCCTCTCTCCCTCTCTCCCTCTCTCCCTCTCTCCCTCTCTCCCTCTCCCCAGACAGACAGACAGGCAGACAGTGAGAGAGTGAGAGAGAGGCAGACAGGCAGACAGACAGGAAGAGAGTGACAGAGTGAGAGAGAGGCACACAGACAGACAGGGAAAAGCACTTAGGGTACCACTACTAGCAGCTTGCTAAATAACAAAAGAATGCTGCTATACTCAACTACCAGAGGTCAGGAGCTCAGTTCACTTCAGATGTTGGTTACACACTGAAGAGAATACTCTCAACCTGCCTACTTATCCCTTGAGCTGTGCTGGCTAAGCCACACACTTCACAAGGCAATCAAGTGGCCTATACAGGGTGAAACTACTTGTACTACTACAAAGTGCCAATAGCCTACTGCTTGAAGCACACAAACAATACAACTATAAACTACAGACTACCACACAAGCTAATAATATAATACTAATAGAAAAGCACTTAGGGTACCACTACTAGCAGCTTGCTAAATAACAAAAGAATGCTGCTATACTCAACTACCAGAGGTCAGGAGCTCAGTTCACTTCAGATGTTGGTTACACACTGAAGAGAATACTCTCAACCTGCCTACTTATCCCTTGAGCTGTGCTGGCTAAACCACACACTTCACAAGGCAATCAAGTGGCCTATACAGGGTGAAACTACTTGTACTACTACAAAGTGCCAATAGCCTACTGCTTGAAGCACACAAACAATACAACTATAAACTACAGACTACCACACAAGCTAATAATATAATACTAATAGAAAAGCACTTAGGGTACCACTACTAGCAGCTTGCTAAATAACAAAAGAATGCTGCTATACTCAACTACCAGAGGTCAGGAGCTCAGTTCACTTCAGATGTTGGTTACACACTGAAGAGAATACTCTCAACCTGCCTACTTATCCCTTGAGCTGTGCTGGCTAAACCACACACTTCACAAGGCAATCAAGTGGCCTATACAGGGTGAAACTACTTGTACTACTACAAAGTGCCAAAAGCCTACTGCTTGAAGCACACAAACAATACAACTATAAACTACAGACTACCACACAAGCTAATAATATAATACTAATAGAAAAGCACTTAGGGTACCACTACTAGCAGCTTGCTAAATAACAAAAGAATGCTGCTATACTCAACTACCAGAGGTCAGGAGCTCAGTTCACTTCAGATGTTGGTTACACACTGAAGAGAATACTCTCAACCTGCCTACTTATCCCTTGAGCTGTGCTGGCTAAACCACACACTTCACAAGGCAATCAAGTGGCCTATACAGGGTGAAACTACTTGTACTACTACAAAGTGCCAATAGCCTACTGCTTGAAGCACACAAACAATACAACTATAAACTACAGACTACCACACAAGCTAATAATATAATACTAATAGAAAAGCACTTAGGGTACCACTACTAGCAGCTTGCTAAATAACAAAAGAATGCTGCTATACTCAACTACCAGAGGTCAGGAGCTCAGTTCACTTCAGATGTTGGTTACACACTGAAGAGAATACTCTCAACCTGCCTACTTATCCCTTGAGCTGTGCTGGCTAAACCACACACTTCACAAGGCAATCAAGTGGCCTATACAGGGTGAAACTACTTGTACTACTAGAAAGTGCCAATAGCCTACTGCTTGAAGCACACAAACAATACAACTATAAACTACAGACTACCACACAAGCTAATAATATAATACTAATAGAAAAGCACTTAGGGTACCACTACTAGCAGCTTGCTAAATAACAAAAGAATGCTGCTATACTCAACTACCAGAGGTCAGGAGCTCAGTTCACTTCAGATGTTGGTTACACACTGAAGAGAATACTCTCAACCTGCCTACTTATCCCTTGAGCTGTGCTGGCTAAACCACACACTTCACAAGGCAATCAAGTGGCCTATACAGGGTGAAACTACTTGTACTACTACAAAGTGCCAATAGCCTACTGCTTGAAGCACACAAACAATACAACTATAAACTACAGACTACCACACAAGCTAATAATATAATACTAATAGAAAAGCACTTAGGGTACCACTACTAGCAGCTTGCTAAATAACAAAAGAATGCTGCTATACTCAACTACCAGAGGTCAGGAGCTCAGTTCACTTCAGATGTTGGTTACACACTGAAGAGAATACTCTCAACCTGCCTACTTATCCCTTGAGCTGTGCTGGCTAAACCACACACTTCACAAGGCAATCAAGTGGCCTATACAGGGTGAAACTACTTGTACTACTACAAAGTGCCAATAGCCTACTGCTTGAAGCACACAAACAATACAACTATAAACTACAGACTACCACACAAGCTAATAATATAATACTAATAGAAAAGCACTTAGGGTACCACTACTAGCAGCTTGCTAAATAACAAAAGAATGCTGCTATAATCAACTACCAGAGGTCAGGAGCTCAGTTCACTTCAGATGTTGGTTACACACTGAAGAGAATACTCTCAACCTGCCTACTTATCCCTTGAGCTGTGCTGGCTAAACCACACACTTCACAAGGCAATCAAGTGGCCTATACAGGGTGAAACTACTTGTACTACTACAAAGTGCCAATAGCCTACTGCTTGAAGCACACAAACAATACAACTATAAACTACAGACTACCACACAAGCTAATAATATAATACTAATAGAAAAGCACTTAGGGTACCACTACTAGCAGCTTGCTAAATAACAAAAGAATGCTGCTATACTCAACTACCAGAGGTCAGGAGCTCAGTTCACTTCAGATGTTGGTTACACACTGAAGAGAATACTCTCAACCTGCCTACTTATCCCTTGAGCTGTGCAGGCTAAACCACACACTTCACAAGGCAATCAAGTGGCCTATACAGGGTGAAACTACTTGTACTACTACAAAGTGCCAATAGCCTACTGCTTGAAGCACACAAACAATACAACTATAAACTACAGACTACCACACAAGCTAATAATATAATACTAATAGAAAAGCACTTAGGGTACCACTACTAGCAGCTTGCTAAATAACAAAAGAATGCTGCTATACTCAACTACCAGAGGTCAGGAGCTCAGTTCACTTCAGATGTTGGTTACACACTGAAGAGAATACTCTCAACCTGCCTACTTATCCCTTGAGCTGTGCTGGCTAAACCACACACTTCACAAGGCAATCAAGTGGCCTATACAGGGTGAAACTACTTGTACTACTACAAAGTGCCAATAGCCTACTGCTTGAAGCACACAAACAATACAACTATAAACTACAGACTACCACACAAGCTAATAATATAATACTAATAGAAAAGCACTTAGGGTACCACTACTAGCAGCTTGCTAAATAACAAAAGAATGCTGCTATACTCAACTACCAGAGGTCAGGAGCTCAGTTCACTTCAGATGTTGGTTACACACTGAAGAGAATACTCTCAACCTGCCTACTTATCCCTTGAGCTGTGCTGGCTAAACCACACACTTCACAAGGCAATCAAGTGGCCTATACAGGGTGAAACTACTTGTACTACTACAAAGTGCCAATCGCCTACTGCTTGAAGCACACAAACAATACAACTATAAACTACAGACTACCACACAAGCTAATAATATAATACTAATAGAAAAGCACTTAGGGTACCACTACTAGCAGCTTGCTAAATAACAAAAGAATGCTGCTATACTCAACTACCAGAGGTCAGGAGCTCAGTTCACTTCAGATGTTGGTTACACACTGAAGAGAATACTCTCAACCTGCCTACTTATCCCTTGAGCTGTGCTGGCTAAACCACACACTTCACAAGGCAATCAAGTGGCCTATACAGGGTGAAACTACTTGTACTACTACAAAGTGCCAATAGCCTACTGCTTGAAGCACACAAACAATACAACTATAAACTACAGACTACCACACAAGCTAATAATATAATACTAATAGAAAAGCACTTAGGGTACCACTACTAGCAGCTTGCTAAATAACAAAAGAATGCTGCTATACTCAACTACCAGAGGTCAGGAGCTCAGTTCACTTCAGATGTTGGTTACACACTGAAGAGAATACTCTCAACCTGCCTACTTATCCCTTGAGCTGTGCTGGCTAAACCACACACTTCACAAGGCAATCAAGTGGCCTATACAGGGTGAAACTACTTGTACTACTACAAAGTGCCAATAGCCTACTGCTTGAAGCACACAAACAATACAACTATAAACTACAGACTACCACACAAGCTAATAATATAATACTAATAGAAAAGCACTTAGGGTACCACTACTAGCAGCTTGCTAAATAACAAAAGAATGCTGCTATACTCAACTACCAGAGGTCAGGAGCTCAGTTCACTTCAGATGTTGGTTACACACTGAAGAGAATACTCTCAACCTGCCTACTTATCCCTTGAGCTGTGCTGGCTAAACCACACACTTCACAAGGCAATCAAGTGGCCTATACAGGGTGAAACTACTTGTACTACTACAAAGTGCCAATAGCCTACTGCTTGAAGCACACAAACAATACAACTATAAACTACAGACTACCACACAAGCTAATAATATAATACTAATAGAAAAGCACTTAGGGTACCACTACTAGCAGCTTGCTAAATAACAAAAGAATGCTGCTATACTCAACTACCAGAGGTCAGGAGCTCAGTTCACTTCAGATGTTGGTTACACACTGAAGAGAATACTCTCAACCTGCCTACTTATCCCTTGAGCTGTGCAGGCTAAACCACACACTTCACAAGGCAATCAAGTGGCCTATACAGGGTGAAACTACTTGTACTACTACAAAGTGCCAATAGCCTACTGCTTGAAGCACACAAACAATACAACTATAAACTACAGACTACCACACAAGCTAATAATATAATACTAATAGAAAAGCACTTAGGGTACCACTACTAGCAGCTTGCTAAATAACAAAAGAATGCTGCTATACTCAACTACCAGAGGTCAGGAGCTCAGTTCACTTCAGATGTTGGTTACACACTGAAGAGAATACTCTCAACCTGCCTACTTATCCCTTGAGCTGTGCTGGCTAAACCACACACTTCACAAGGCAATCAAGTGGCCTATACAGGGTGAAACTACTTGTACTACTACAAAGTGCCAATAGCCTACTGCTTGAAGCACACAAACAATACAACTATAAACTACAGACTACCACACAAGCTAATAATATAATACTAATAGAAAAGCACTTAGGGTACCACTACTAGCAGCTTGCTAAATAACAAAAGAATGCTGCTATACTCAACTACCAGAGGTCAGGAGCTCAGTTCACTTCAGATGTTGGTTACACACTGAAGAGAATACTCTCAACCTGCCTACTTATCCCTTGAGCTGTGCAGGCTAAACCACACACTTCACAAGGCAATCAAGTGGCCTATACAGGGTGAAACTACTTGTACTACTACAAAGTGCCAATAGCCTACTGCTTGAAGCACACAAACAATACAACTATAAACTACAGACTACCACACAAGCTAATAATATAATACTAATAGAAAAGCACTTAGGGTACCACTACTAGCAGCTTGCTAAATAACAAAAGAATGCTGCTATACTCAACTACCAGAGGTCAGGAGCTCAGTTCACTTCAGATGTTGGTTACACACTGAAGAGAATACTCTCAACCTGCCTACTTATCCCTTGAGCTGTGCTGGCTAAACCACACACTTCACAAGGCAATCAAGTGGCCTATACAGGGTGAAACTACTTGTACTACTACAAAGTGCCAATCGCCTACTGCTTGAAGCACACAAACAATACAACTATAAACTACAGACTACCACACAAGCTAATAATATAATACTAATAGAAAAGCACTTAGGGTACCACTACTAGCAGCTTGCTAAATAACAAAAGAATGCTGCTATACTCAACTACCAGAGGTCAGGAGCTCAGTTCACTTCAGATGTTGGTTACACACTGAAGAGAATACTCTCAACCTGCCTACTTATCCCTTGAGCTGTGCTGGCTAAACCACACACTTCACAAGGCAATCAAGTGGCCTATACAGGGTGAAACTACTTGTACTACTACAAAGTGCCAATAGCCTACTGCTTGAAGCACACAAACAATACAACTATAAACTACAGACTACCACACAAGCTAATAATATAATACTAATAGAAAAGCACTTAGGGTACCACTACTAGCAGCTTGCTAAATAACAAAAGAATGCTGCTATACTCAACTACCAGAGGTCAGGAGCTCAGTTCACTTCAGATGTTGGTTACACACTGAAGAGAATACTCTCAACCTGCCTACTTATCCCTTGAGCTGTGCAGGCTAAACCACACACTTCACAAGGCAATCAAGTGGCCTATACAGGGTGAAACTACTTGTACTACTACAAAGTGCCAATAGCCTACTGCTTGAAGCACACAAACAATACAACTATAAACTACAGACTACCACACAAGCTAATAATATAATAATAGAAAAGCACTTAGGGTACCACTACTAGCAGCTTGCTAAATAACAAAAGAATGCTGCTATACTCAACTACCAGAGGTCAGGAGCTCAGTTCACTTCAGATGTTGGTTACACACTGAAGAGAATACTCTCAACCTGCCTACTTATCCCTTGAGCTGTGCTGGCTAAACCACACACTTCACAAGGCAATCAAGTGGCCTATACAAGGTGAAACTACTTGTACTACTACAAAGTGCCAATCGCCTACTGCTTGAAGCACACAAACAATACAACTATAAACTACAGACTACCACACAAGCTAATAATATAATACTAATAGAAAAGCACTTAGGGTACCACTACTAGCAGCTTGCTAAATAACAAAAGAATGCTGCTATACTCAACTACCAGAGGTCAGGAGCTCAGTTCACTTCAGATGTTGGTTACACACTGAAGAGAATACTCTCAACCTGCCTACTTATCCCTTGAGCTGTGCTGGCTAAACCACACACTTCACAAGGCAATCAAGTGGCCTATACAGGGTGAAACTACTTGTACTACTACAAAGTGCCAATAGCCTACTGCTTGAAGCACACAAACAATACAACTATAAACTACAGACTACCACACAAGCTAATAATATAATACTAATAGAAAAGCACTTAGGGTACCACTACTAGCAGCTTGCTAAATAACAAAAGAATGCTGCTATACTCAACTACCAGAGGTCAGGAGCTCAGTTCACTTCAGATGTTGGTTACACACTGAAGAGAATACTCTCAACCTGCCTACTTATCCCTTGAGCTGTGCTGGCTAAACCACACACTTCACAAGGCAATCAAGTGGCCTATACAGGGTGAAACTACTTGTACTACTACAAAGTGCCAATCGCCTACTGCTTGAAGCACACAAACAATACAACTATAAACTACAGACTACCACACAAGCTAATAATATAATACTAATAGAAAAGCACTTAGGGTACCACAACTAGCAGCTTGCTAAATAACAAAAGAATGCTGCTATACTCAACTACCAGAGGTCAGGAGCTCAGTTCACTTCAGATGTTGGTTACACACTGAAGAGAATACTCTCAACCTGCCTACTTATCCCTTGAGCTGTGCTGGCTAAACCACACACTTCACAAGGCAATCAAGTGGCCTATACAGGGTGAAACTACTTGTACTACTACAAAGTGCCAATAGCCTACTGCTTGAAGCACACAAACAATACAACTATAAACTACAGACTACCACACAAGCTAATAATATAATACTAATAGAAAAGCACTTAGGGTACCACTACTAGCAGCTTGCTAAATAACAAAAGAATGCTGCTATACTCAACTACCAGAGGTCAGGAGCTCAGTTCACTTCAGATGTTGGTTACACACTGAAGAGAATACTCTCAACCTGCCTACTTATCCCTTGAGCTGTGCTGGCTAAACCACACACTTCACAAGGCAATCAAGTGGCCTATACAGGGTGAAACTACTTGTACTACTACAAAGTGCCAATCGCCTACTGCTTGAAGCACACAAACAATACAACTATAAACTACAGACTACCACACAAGCTAATAATATAATACTAATAGAAAAGCACTTAGGGTACCACTACTAGCAGCTTGCTAAATAACAAAAGAATGCTGCTATACTCAACTACCAGAGGTCAGGAGCTCAGTTCACTTCAGATGTTGGTTACACACTGAAGAGAATACTCTCAACCTGCCTACTTATCCCTTGAGCTGTGCTGGCTAAACCACACACTTCACAAGGCAATCAAGTGGCCTATACAGGGTGAAACTACTTGTACTACTACAAAGTGCCAATAGCCTACTGCTTGAAGCACACAAACAATACAACTATAAACTACAGACTACCACACAAGCTAATAATATAATACTAATAGAAAAGCACTTAGGGTACCACTACTAGCAGCTTGCTAAATAACAAAAGAATGCTGCTATACTCAACTACCAGAGGTCAGGAGCTCAGTTCACTTCAGATGTTGGTTACACACTGAAAAGAATACTCTCAACCTGCCTACTTATCCCTTGAGCTGTGCTGGCTAAACCACACACTTCACAAGGCAATCAAGTGGCCTATACAGGGTGAAACTACTTGTACTACTACAAAGTGCCAATCGCCTACTGCTTGAAGCACACAAACATTACAACTATAAACTACAGACTACCACACAAGCTAATAATATAATACTAATAGAAAAGCACTTAGGGTACCACTACTAGCAGCTTGCTAAATAACAAAAGAATGCTGCTATACTCAACTACCAGAGGTCAGGAGCTCAGTTCACTTCAGATGTTGGTTACACACTGAAGAGAATACTCTCAACCTGCCTACTTATCCCTTGAGCTGTGCTGGCTAAACCACACACTTCACAAGGCAATCAAGTGGCCTATACAGGGTGAAACTACTTGTACTACTACAAAGTGCCAATAGCCTACTGCTTGAAGCACACAAACAATACAACTATAAACTACAGACTACCACACAAGCTAATAATATAATACTAATAGAAAAGCACTTAGGGTACCACTACTAGCAGCTTGCTAAATAACAAAAGAATGCTGCTATACTCAACTACCAGAGGTCAGGAGCTCAGTTCACTTCAGATGTTGTGACAGACAGTGACAGAGTGAGAGAGAGGCAGACAGGCAGACAGTGACAGAGTGAGAGAGAGGCAGACAGACAGTCACAGAGTGAGAGAGAGGCAGACAGGCAGACAGTGACAGAGTGAGAGAGAGGCAGACAGGCAGACAGGCAGACAGTGACAGAGTGAGAGAGAGGCAGACAGGCAGACAGTGACAGAGTGAGAGAGAGGCAGACAGGCAGACAGTGACAGAGTGAGAGAGAGGCAGACAGGCAGACAGTGACAGAGTGAGAGAGAGGCAGACAGGCAGACAGACAGTGACAGAGTGAGAGAGAGGCAGACAGACAGGCAGACAGTGACAGAGTGAGAGAGAGGCAGACAGGAAGACAGGCAGACAGACAGTGACAGAGTGAGAGAGAGGCAGACAGGCAGACAGTGACAGATTGAGAGAGAGGCAGACAGGCAGACAGTGACAGAGTGAGAGAGAGGCAGACAGGCAGACAGTGACAGAGTGAGAGAGAGGCAGACAGGCAGACAGGCAGGCAGACAGTGACAGAGTGAGAGAGAGGCAGACAGACAGGCAGACAGTGACAGAGTGAGAGAGAGGCAGACAGGCAGACAGACAGACAGTCAGACAGTGACAGAGTGAGAGAGAGGCAGACAGGCAGACAGTGACAGATTGAAAGAGAGGCAGACAGGCAGGCAGACAGACAGACAGACAGACAGACAGACAGACAGACAGACAGACAGACAGACAGACAGACAGTGACAGAGTGAGAGAGAGGCAGACAGACAGACAGACAGACAGACAGACAGACAGACAGACAGACAGACAGACAGTGACAGAGTGAGAGAGAGGCAGACAGACAGACAGACAGACAGACAGACAGACAGACAGACAGACAGACAGACAGACAGTGACAGAGTGAGAGAGAGGCAGACAGACAGACAGACAGACAGACAGACAGACAGACAGAAAGTGACAGAGTGAGAGAGAGGCAGACAGACAGACAGACAGACAGACAGACAGACAGTGACAGAGTGAGAGAGAGGCAGTGACAGAGTGAGAAGAAGTGAACTTGCATTAATTAACAAAGTCATGATTTTTGTTCAGTAAATTATATTTGGACTGGTTAAATTGGGGTTTGAACCAGGGACCTACAGACTTGCGGTTAGACAGTGTAAAGGATAAGGATAATTCCTTTAACAGGTCCGTTCATGAAAGTCCTTGCGGCCTTGTTTCCAATGAGGGCCTGTGAGCAATTAGGGGTTAAGAGTCTTGCTCAGGGACACATTTCATTTCATCGACACATTTGCTGGCCTGGCCTGGAATCGTACCTGGGGCAACCAGGGCCTCTGGCTCCGTAGGCGGGCTCACTAACCACTCAGCTATGGCCGCAGTACTGACTGAGCTATTGGATAGACAGGACGCTAACTACTCTAGATCACTGGTTCACATAACATTTACCAATACATTTCATGTTATTGTTTAAAAATTGCGCATGTCTGAATTATCAGGGTCATGTTTTGTACAATGCAATTCAAATGTAAACTCTGATGAGTGGGGTTTGAACCGTGGACCTTCGGCACATGAGGCTAACACTGTACTGATCAAGCTATTCAATCCACAGTCTTAATCAGTGAAAAAGGAGAATCCAACAAAACAAAACAAAAGAGAGAATGAAGTACATCATACATTGAAAATAACTACTCTCAATAAGCGTTTCATTTAACAATTGCACATTTATTCATTGATACAGTCATGTTGTGTGCAATGCAATTGAGGTGAAGTATGCATGAGGTGGGATTTGAACCGGCAACCCTGTGGTTTCAAGGCAGATGAATAAGCCATTGGACCAACAGACCTGAATTGGTGAAAAGGAGCTCACAGATTTGGCAGACTTTCACGCAAATTGCTCAGAAATCCTGGGTTAAAATGTTTTTCAAACTGGTTAAATTGGGGTTTGAACCAGGGACCTACAGACTTGCGGTTAGACAGTGTAAAGGATAAGGATAATTCCTTTAACAGGTCCGTTCATGAAAGTCCTTGCGGCCTTGTTTCCAATGAGGGCCTGTGAGCAATTAGGGGTTAAGAGTCTTGCTCAGGGACACATTTCATCGACACATTTGCTGGCCTGGCCTGGAATCGTACCTGGGGCAACCAGGGCCTCTGGCTCCGTAGGCGGGCTCACTAACCACTCAGCTATGGCCCCAGTACTGACTGAGCTACTGGATAGACAGGACGCTAACTACTCTAGATCACTGGTTATTAGTATCCTTAATGCGGCGTTTCATAACCACCTATGGCCACTGGGGGGATAGATGGCGCTGTTGCGCACATATCTATTTATATTAATCTATATATATATATCTATTAATATATGCATAAAAATAGCTTTTCTATTAATAACATCATTATAAATAGATTTAATCCGAATAGGTATATTTAGAATTTAATTATTTAATTCGTTCATTAATTAATGCATTCTTAAAATCCTCTCTTTTTCTCTTTTTTTCTATCTCTTCTCTGTCTCTTCTCCATATTAATCAGGGTGATCACTGTAGTCATGTAGACATCCTAGACAGCCTAGACAGCCTTGACAGTTCACAGCTGACAGCTGGAGCCTTTTCCAATTGACACCTATCAAATGTTAGCTAACAGGTGACACCTTACTATTTCTCGGCCTTTAGTTTAACCAGGGGTCTGGGATCCTATGGCCCGTGTATTCTCTATGTGTGACAAGTTCCCACGGTAGCATATCCTAAACATCTGTCAATTCATTTCACTATCTCTCTCTCTTTCTCTTTCTATCTATCTATCTATCTATCTATCTATCTAACTGTCTGTCTGTCTGTCTGTCTGTCTGTCTGTCTGTCTGTCTGTCTGTCTGTCTTTCTATCTGTCTATCTGTCTGTCTGTCTGTTTGATCTAGTTATCAGGCTAGCAAGTATATTTACTCAAGTACGGTACTAGTTTTGAGGAAGTGAGAAAAAAACTGAGTTTTCAGTACTTTTACTTCTAATGCAGTAATATATATTGGGATTATTTTGTCCCAAACTCCCCCCCCCCCCCCCCAAATCCCTCAAATCAGTTTTAAAACTCGCACCTACATGCGATCTTCTGCTTCCAGGGTCTCTGCATGGTTCAGCCAACATGGTGTGTGTGTGAGTGTGTGTGTGTGTGTGTGTGATGGGGTGAGTGTAAGGTAAATATACAAATATTTCACTGACCAGGGGATGTAATGTATTGAGAGAGAGTTTTGATTGATGACCAACTCTATGTTCTATACATTTTAGGGTATAGTGACCCACATAGACAGTAGGTTGTCTGTTTTTCAGTACAATAATACATCTAGCAGTTGCCTTCCTCATCTATATGTTACATTCTATTTCTCGAGGGGGGTGTTACACGCGCCTGGTACCCTAAAAATAACTCAGTCTCTTAGTGGTAACCAAATGGACCCGGGGGTGTTCTGAAAATAAATATTTAGAATAATTAAATAATTGTTTAATATCTGACATGACTGATCATGTCTTTTAGATCACAATATATAGTTTAAATGGTTTAGTTCAATATATTCTATTATGACTGGCATAGAATCTGACAGAAAAATCAACCGATCTGGTTTAAAATATATTCTGTACCACCATCAGAACAGTACAGAAGCTAAAGTTTTTTAAAAAATGGTGCAGTTTTTTCATTACAATTGATCAGTAAATAACTCTATCCATTAACACATCCACCGCCAGAGGTTAATCTCATAATGTACTCACCAGTGCCAAGGTGTTTTTGTTGTTTTTTTTGTTTTTTTCATGTCGCCATAGATCTTGTTAAAATCCTTAAGATTGAGCCGTGAACGGTCTGTTTACATCCGCGAGATCTCCCTGTATCTCCCAGTGAAGATCGCGTGTCAAACGGGGCATCCATGTTTGAGTTAGAGCGGATTACGTTAAACAGTGAAATGCGAGGAGAAAAAACTACAGGAAGAGAATTGAGTTTCAGTTTCGTCTGTAGAATGGGAGCGGGCGTGATCGTCGAAACCGGATCCCAAATAATTCTATTTCCTGTCATCAAACCGGAAACGGAAGTGGATCAAAAAAATTCCGAAAGTGCACCCGGACCGCGCATGCGCGAAAAGACCGCAGCCCGTAGGACTACGGGCTCGGCGCTTAACCGTTGGATTTAACGGCCCGTAGAACTACGGGCCCGGCGGTAAATGTGTTAACCATTGATACACTTTTTAACGTGTCTTAAAGTTACTCTTACTTGCTACTCTTAAAATTCCGTAATGTAATATTACTCAGACTCACATTTATGTGTTACAGACACAGTTTTCGAAAATGATACGAAAATAGCTGATCTACAATCTCACAATGCATCATGGTTCACAGCCAATGTTTTAACTGTAGCTTCTGGATGTAAATTCGTGCTATTTTATTTATTATCATGTAATGGTACACCATAAAATCGTAACACTTAGGCCATACACAAGGTTCTACATGATGGACCATAGTAACAGACATCATAAATCTTATACAATAATGCACATGAGCAGAGACTCTAGAGGGGGGTAGGGTACTCTAGGGGTACTAATCTATATTACTTTTAAGTAATATGAGATTACAAATAAATGTTTCAGGTTATTTTTAAACTGTAGTACAGTTTTTATGATGTAAATACGGGTTGTATAGTGACTAGGTTTTAGATTTAGTAATGTTAACACTTTACACATTTACTATCAGATGCACATAGTGTGGACCCAACTTATAGCTTCAGCTATAGTAGTTTAACAGTACATCAGTAGCAACACTCACAGATTACGAGATTACCTACACATATCACCAAAGTTTAAAGTATTATTCACTGTTAAGTAGTATCTAGCATATTTTAAGTAACTATATTTCACTTTATAATCCAACCAGACTTTTAAAGTGCTATACATGCGTTGAAAACTATCCAACCGAAAGTACACTATATATGGCACTTTTGTTTTTTCTCATAGTATCATGCAGTATCATTTCTTCTCTCAGGATATTATATGTACCAAAATGTATGTACAAAAAAGGGCAAAGTTATCTATACAATGTGTTAAATCTCACACTATGGCCAATATCCACGCTTGGCTGTCGCCTGTTTTAGAAAAGAATGTCCTTAAGACTTCTGGTGACTAGTAGTTTTCATTCCCTTGCCTATGTTGAATGCACTTATTGTAAGGGTATTGTAATGTAATGTCCGAGAATGATTTCCCTAGGTATGGCTAACCTCAGGTTACAGTTTATTTCTGAGGTGTTGGGAGGCTTAATAAATTAGATTAGATTAGATTCCTAATTGTATGGCCATGGTAGCTAATGATCCAATCTACTTAGGTAGGCAGTAATCACCATAGTTACATTGCTATACTTAGTTACATTGCTACACATCATACCAAACATCATTATATGAAAACCTGAAGAAAAAAAAAAACGGAAGATTTTTTTTTTCTGCACACAAATACTACTTGTGTAAATCTCTGACAGAAACTATTGACAACAACAACACAGTATGTTAGTAAAATGTGGTAGTTTATGCTAGGCTTGTTTAAACTGTCAAGATATCTTTACGTTACAAAGGAAAATGGTTTACATTGAAAAAAGCGCTTTACATTGATTGTGTCATTACCCCATTCACACACGCATTCATACACCGATGGCTGAGGAAACCATGTACAAATATATTGTTTAGGGGTTCAGCGTCTTGCTCAAGGACACTTCGACACTAACTCTAGGGGAGCGCCCCAGCCCCCCGGAATAGAACCTTACGGTTTTCCAGTTCACTCTACCCAGCCACTCTACTCCTGAGCCACTACCGCATCTTAAAGAATGACCCCGAAGTAATATATTTCTCCAATATGACAACCATTAGTTGTATGGGTGCACATAGTAATTAGACAACTTATTAGTGCTTATTTCTAATGTGTTGTGTATGCCAAATACATTATATCCTAATTGTATAGTATTGGTTATTGTGAACCATATAGCATTATGATTAGAACTAATGAGCCAGCCAAGCTTAGGTATACCTAGTGAGGCAATCTTCCTGGTTATGATTCCTGGGAAAGTTATCCTCCTTCTAAAGAACCTATGATTACTCACACATGATACGGTAAATTGTCAGAATGTAGAAGAGTTTACCTAAGATGGCTATGTAGTGTATCTTTTTTTTCTTTTTTCTAAGGCATTTAGTTATACAGTAACTTGTAAAAACGAACAGCATGCAATATTTTAAAAATAAGTCACCATTAGGGCCCTTGAATCAAGGCATATGACTCAGCAAAAGCTTTACATTTAGACAGTTTGCGGAAGGGACACTCTTTACCACAAGACATATTATGTGTTATAGGCAGTTAATATATATTAGCGGGTGCAATAATGTTTGTAAATTGGCATAGTATAGCCTGGAGGATCTGCTATTGAATGCAACCTGACTATTTACCCTCCAACTACATATTCTTTCCATTTCAAATTAAAAAAGCACACACATACACATCAACAGAACTACACATCACCAGTACAACATCAACAAAACAAAACATCAGCACCACTACACCAGATATAGTTACTATTTTTCATCATTGGCTATATTTGCTAGTTTATTAAAACACTGATATAACCTATAAACATTCAATCATGTAGATGTACATATCATAGTTAAAAATAAATAAATAAATAAACTGTTTTTTCCGCACACAAATACTGCTTCGGTGTAAATCTCTGACAAAAAAAAAAAAACTATTGACAACAACAACACAGTATGTTAGTAAAATGACCTTAACCCTCTAGCCTCTCACCCATCCCCCTCAATCTTTCCTCTTTCCTCTCCTCTCTCCAATCCTCTGTCAATCTTTCTCCTCTCTCACCCCTTCACACATAATCTATCTCACCTCTAGCTCACATTATCTTTCTCACATCATTTCTCTATTTTCTAAGTCATAACATGTACACTCGTACCTGTCAAAATACTTCAAAAACGTACTGATCATGTCCACACCAGATTTGGCACAAACAAAGGGTTTGAACTCGTTCTCATGCTATGCAACAAAAATGTGGAAACCCCTACCAGAAGGAGTAAAGGAGTGTAAAACCCTTCTCTCACACATTCCCCCCGCAATCTTTCCTCTTTTCCTCTCTTCTCTAACACCAGATCATCCCCATGTATACAGTATTATATACCTATGAACCAATATTTAAGATACAAGTAAGATGTTTCTGCTCTAACAGACTTCTAAGTGTTAGGACTGTTTTTTTAGCCTGGTAAACCCTCCCTCCGGAAATCTCAATTCCATTTCATTTCAGGAGTGAGTCTGGCCTGATCGCCCATTGTGGGGGTTTCTAGTGGAATTACCAGCTAACCGAGCCTATCAGCGTCGTCGCTCATCGTTCTGTGATTGACAGCTTACGTTGGCCAATCAGGGACCGACTGGTTCAGACAATGACATGACTAATGCGCGACGCTTAACCCTTTACCCACCACAACAACAAACATGGAGGAGCTAACTAGCGTTAACATCGACCGTATAAAAACAGCCATAGGTGAAGTAATTGCAGACATTGACTCAATTACAGCAATTAAACAAGAGCAGGAGTATGCACTTGTGGAGTTTATCGGCGGAAAAGACGTTCTTGCTATTCTTCCAACTGGATTTGGCAAAAGTCTTATCTATCAACTTGCACCGTTGGTGTCTAAGAAACTTTCCCCCGGCATCAAACCTATTTTCATCGTTGTTTCACCACTCATTGCGCTGATGGAGGACCAGATAAAAGAGGCATCAAAGCTAGGAATCACTGCTATGCAGCTTGGTGTTAACAGCGTCAGCGATACGGACATAGAAGAGGGACGCTACCAGCTAGTTTTCGGCAGTCCAGAGTCCTGGCTGAATGAAAAGTGGCTAAATATGCTGGAAAATCCTGTGTATCGTGAAAATCTCAAGGGGATAGTCGTCGACGAGGTACATGTCGCGTACAAATGGTAAATATAAACTTATTTTATTTGTAGATCTCCTGTTAGTGTGTATAGGTATGATTATTTGTGTTGTAGTAGACTACCAGGGAGTGGTTGAGTAACCAAGTACATTTACTTTAGTACAAGTTTGAGGTACATTTCCTGGAGTATTCCCAATTGTCTGTACTTCCACTCTACTAAATCTCAAGGCAAATATGATGCTTTTTACTCCACTACAATTATTTAAAAACGGGACGTCTACTTAACAAAGTATATCTACATTGCAGTATTGATACTTTTACTTATGTAAAACATGTGAGTGCTTTCCCCACCACTGCTACCAGGACTAGTCATAATGTAGGCCTAATGTTATCTGTAAACACAAGTGGACCGTTAGGCTACCGGCTTCAAAGTGCACATGCTAATTAAAACTATGTCTGTCTTATTATTATCATCATCAGGGGAGAGGGTCCAAAAGGAAAACCTGCATTCAGAAAGTGCTTTGCAAAGCTTGGAGAACTTCGATCCATTGTAAAACCAGGTGAGTAAAATTGGCCCTGTAACTGTAGTGAGGTAAATAATGCAAATACAGGAGCTAGGTCAGTGGTTCGCAACCTTGTCAGGCCACCCCCCTCCCCCAAAAAATAATCATATTTGAACTGGGGTCCCCCAAAATAATCACATTTAAACTGGGGATGGTCCCCAAAAAGAATCATATTTGCACTGGGGACCCCCAACCCTGACAAGCACTTTGAATGTACAAGTTGAGGCATTACATTTAGTTTGACTCGGGTCCACAGATAAATATTGTGAAAATAGCCAATCTACAAGCACACATTTTGTAGATTGTGTTATTCTTGTCTTTAATAAGTTTATTTTCTAAACTTTTTTTATAGTATTAAAAAGTTCTTAGAAGGTGTGGTATCTGAACAGTGTGCAAGTCAAAACATATTAAGAAATGATACTAAAGACAAGTAAATACCCTCATAACATAATGTACAAATCTAAAGCCATATGCTAGCATTACTGGGATTACAGGTCTACTTTTGCATAGACAGGAGAAGACCATTTGTTAGAGAGGCTGGCTATGGGTGTGAAGTCTGATTTACATCCCTATTGTCAAGCTGAAGACATCACCCAGGCTCCCTGACAACAGTTGATCAAAGAAGTTGGTCAACAGGTGGGGGCTCTCCCCCACCCCCCAGTCTGTGTTCTAATGTAAATGTGAAATACAGTGCATAAAAGTAAACTGAAATGTGACTTTAGACTAGTACTGTCTCACACGCCGTGTGGTAGTTTTTAGCTTTAAATATATATCTATGTTTTGTAATTGCTATTGACAATTGTGCAATAAATAGCACTGTTGATTTGTGACATACCTTATGATCAATAAAATAAAAATGTCATGTATTATATTCTTCTGTCTTGTTCAGGCACACCAGTGTTGGCTGTGACAGCATCGGCAGACCTGGAGTCCAGAGACAGAGTCACACAAATTCTACACATGGAGAATGCAAAACGGGTGATTGTGAGCCCCAACAGAACTAACATCCGGCTAGGACTGGCCTCAACACCACGACGAGATAAACTACAATGCCTGGACTGGATAGTGGATGATGTTCGAGCCAAGGCAACATCGATGGCACCGATCATTATCTACTGCCGTGCATGGAAGGCAGTAGGAGAGGTGTTCTGCTATCTGAAAGCAGAACTTGGTGAGGATGCCTGGTTAGACAAGGACCCAGAGCAGAAGGCAGACACTCAACTGATTGGCATTTTCCATGCAAAGACTTTTCAAGACAACAAGGACAGAGTGATTAGTTCACTTAATGGACAGGGGGGGAATTGCAGAGTCGTAGTTGCCACAACAGCACTTGGGATGGGCCTCAACTTTCCCAATATCTCTCATGTGGTGATGTTTGGTCCACCAGATGACACAGAAGCGATAGTCCAACAGGTTGGCAGAGCTGGGAGAAATGGTCTGCAATCACACGCTGTTCTATACGACACAAAACAGTCAATTCGTGTGGATAAGGAAGTAAGAGAAATTGTTAAGACAGGCAAAACTAGCTGCTTCAGAAAAGCCCTGTATAGTCAGTTTGAGGAGAATACCCAAAGTCTTGAGCCAGGTCATCTCTGCTGTACATTTTGCCATAAGTTATGTTCATGTGATGCACCAGGTGTTTGTGTGGAGCCTATGCCCAGTTATGAGCTGCCGAAAAATCTTTTTGTACCTGTGAAGTCAAGGGAGGTGGGGCGTATTCAGAAAACATTACTCAAGGAAAAGTTAGAGAAGTATAAAAATGATTTGGTTGCCCACAAGCCATACCTCTTCACTAGCCAGGCAGCTTGTACAGGATTTAGCAGTGAGTTGATTGTTGTCGTTTTGGCAAAATGTGCACACATCTTCGACTTGGATTACATTGTTAACCACCTTCCTGTCTTCGGCCGCAAACATGCAAGGGCCATATTACGAATGACCAATGACGTTTTTCATGACATTGAAGATATGCCGCCTGACTCCCCCCCACAGCAGGCAAGATCTCGTAAGACAGATATGTATTTCCGTGGACATTTTGACAAGGAAGGTGCAGATGCAGACTGTCTATCCAATGAGGATTCAAATTCCAGCTCAAATGATGACATTTGAAGTTGGCCTGGGCACGAAATGTAGTTATATTTTGTTTGAAGTCACACTTTTGTACTTTTCTGAATGCAACTGAATAAAGATTTCATTGTTGGATACTCGGTTTTATTGTGTTGTCAATTTAGATAACATTAATAGTGCTAGACCAGTTGTTCTTAACCAGTGGTCCCTGAGGTAGTTCCAGGTGGTCCCCAGCTAATTGGAGTTTGTAACCAAATGGACCCTTATAGAGCTTTAACTCTTGAGTGTAAAATTAAACAAGAATTACATTGTTAAACATCAGCATTACTTAATTAACAAGAAGTCTACACAATTATGGAATGTAGAAGTTATTTCGGTAAACGTTTGCCTGTCATCTCTATTGAACCACATATATACAGCATGGAATTATGGAGAAAATCTTAACTATCAAAATGTTTTGGGTCCGAGAGGTAAAATATCATCTAGCTTGGGGGTTAGGTAATAAAATGTTTTCCCTTAGACCAGGGGTCTTCAACCTTTTCAGGCCAAGGACCCCCTAACTGAGAGATTAAGCAGGGACCCCCACACATATTACATAAAATTGTGTTGCAGATTAAAGCTTTTATAGACGTTGGATTCATGTCAATGTGTATTTTCAGACATAATGACTTAAACCGTCAATACTTATTAACCTTTCACTCTATTCATGGCCAGCTCTTTTTCCCTCTGCCGAAAATAGCCGATCTACAAGCTGAAGTAGATCGGATGTTTTTGGCTAAAGTTGTCCTTAGAATAGGGATGCTAGGTTCAAGTGGTTAATGTAAAATAAAAATTATCCTATCAGAGATTTGGCAGACCCCCTGTAGCAACTCTGAGGACCCCCTGTTGAAGACACCTGCCTTAGACAGTCACAATGTCTGTTTCACTGATCAACCACTATGATGATAAATGTAAATGACTTCAACATCAGAAAGGAGCCTTTGTACATGCGGTCTCTTCCAATAAATGTATTTGTGGATGACCGACGACTGCCTGGAACTCGGTGACTTAATTTCAGCAAGGGCTAAGAGTTTTGCACAGCTTCTGTACAGTTACAGCAATAGCTGGTGACATTTTACATTCCTAAGAAAGTACACATACTCTACTACGTCTCCTTTGAGACTGTCAATTGCTGTATTAACACAATAGTGCTTTTTAAGAAATCCCAAGTTGGTGTTGCAAGCATTTTTATTTACAAATCAAACAAATGTAATTATAAATTCTAAAAAAAAAAGCAACATTTACATCGATACAAATAACATACTGAATGGAAAGGACAAATGGTAATCCTACATTCGACCTTAGATAAGCTAAAATATGTCCCTGTAAAAACAGTTTAGTAGTAAAGTCCCATTACAACGGGAAAGAATCTGTCTTTTACATTTTTTGATATTATATATATATATATTTGTTATATATATTTGATATGATGTTTGATTTTTTTTAAATAGTAGATTTACAAGCTCACAGCGTGTCACTTCGTGTCGCACTGCAAGCTTGTACATCTGCTATTTTTGAATTTTTTTAGACATCACGGCTGGGGAGTGGGACAGTAACAAGTCACATTTCAGTTCAATTCTTATACTGTCGCTCACATTAGAATAACAGGCGGGTGCATTTGTGTGTGTGATCAGATCAACTCCTTTGATCAGGTCCTGAATGTTAATGTCTCTCTGGCTGCTTCCTGAGCGAGTGTCCCACCCTGCTGTTGATAAAATATAAGCAATAATGTCCAATATACGACACAGGCAAATGCACCTGTGATATGGGTGACACCCAGAAAATCTGGGCAGTTTCACATGGGAACTTTTCTCCAGTCTTTCAATCTATCTGTCAGCCACCGATAAAATTCTAAGGGATCTAATTTGGCCAAGAGGTTCTTGTCAAAACCGGAGAAGGCCTTGAATTCTCTACCGGGATGACTTGCAAAGAGCTCTCCCTCCAGGGCAACCTCAACAAGTGCACGGATGTCCCTTGTCTTGTCAGGGGTGCGATGCATGCCACTTTGCTGTGCCACTCCGAGCTCAGTGTCTGTGGCATCCAATAAGTGCTTGAGGACACAGAGGGACCTACTGATTCTGCTAGCAGATCTCTCGTTCAGGTTACTTCCAAGGCCCTTTAAGAAAGACTTACAGAAATTGTTCATATGTTCCAGGTGTAAGTCCAGGCTGATGTTATTTCCTGTCCCCCCCTTACTGTTCCAGAATCTGTTCCATGTGACGCTGTGGGCCAACTTGGGTGGAAGAGTGGCATTCAGTTGGACCGATAGCAGGAAGGTGCTGTAGGCATACTGAGTGTGACCATAGGCGTGATAAATCATAATGGCCACTTTGTACATACTCAGCAGCCTCTCGCCATCTCCTTCCCTCACAGCATCCCGGAGGTTCAGCAAAAAAAAGCCATAGCTTAATCGTGCCACTGAATGCTCTTGTTTGTGGTCCCTGGTGGAGGTGGGTAGGGAGGTGGGTACATCTGGTTGTACCTGGAGGTTGTGGGTTTTGAGCTCGTGTGTAGCGCGTGCCTTGCTGTACTTGTACACCTTTGGGCAGCCTTCCATGCGGCACCTAAGCTGTTTCTGTGGAGACAACAGAGGGAGACTTAAAAGAGAGACAATGGAATACAGTGTGCTATGCCTAAGACAGCTGGTGCGACAAACGTGGTACAGTCAAGCGTGTTTTTATTTAATCGTGTCATATAAAAATAAGGAAGGATGCTTAAATAGGTTATCAATAATATCTTACAATATGGTTCACATATTTTTCTTGCTAGCTCACATACATACATACATACATACTGACCCATTTAGTGTAGACGGCACGGCCACATCTTCAAAGGTGTATAGACAAAATACTATTATGCAAATATGTTTAATATAATATAATAATATATACCTTAGGTTGTTGATCTTCAGCCATAACCACTGTTGCAATGGCTGATGTGGTGTCCGTGATGTTGATGTAGGTGTCCACAACTAGAGCCACTTTGTCATGCAGCCAGTCCCTCTTCTCCTCTGATGAAGCATCCCTTACGTGGTCTGGAACGAATCCCTCTGGGATTTCTGTTAACGGAAGTGGCACAAGAAAAAAGAGCATCTTGAAGGAAATACTTACTAGATGTTAATCCAATTTGGGAAGGAAATGTTAATGAAAAATGTATTATACCAGTGACATCCTTCAGCCCAAAATGGGTCATTGCTGCTGCCAGGAACAGTGCTGCTGTGTCTTTATCCACAAACTCTTTGTAGGCATTGAATGCAGAATGTGGGCCTTTCTTTGCATTGCTGCACCTAAGACGTATTAAGAGTTTGAGATGATTAAGATTGCACTATACTGTGCCTCTCTCTCCCTCACAGACACACACAAAAACATGGACAGTTATACAATAAAAGAAGAATAAAGTAACCAGTTGAAACTTTGATACCGAGCCATAGTGGCTGGTGTTCAATGGAAAAAGGACAACAGAAAACTCTCACAGCACACTCTCTCTCTCACACACACACACATGCATACAGACAGTTGATACCGAGGCGAAATTCATGGGGGCCGGTGATCACTGCAGAAACACTCATGCACGCGCACACGCACACACACACACACACACACACACACACACACACACACACACACACACACACTGAAAGAAGAATACACTAACCCGTGGAAACTTTTCATACCAAGCCTGAATTCATGGCGGCTGGTGTTCACTGGTTACAGGACAGCATAGAAAACATCTCTCACTCACTCACACAAACACATACGCATGCACACGGACACTAGCCTGGTAAACCCTCACTCCGGAAATCTCATTTCCATTTGATTCCTGGAATCAAATGGAAATGAGATTTCCGGAGGGAGGGTTTACCAGGCTACACGGACACTTGATGCCAGGCCAAAATTCATGGGGCCGGTGTTCACTGAGGAATAAAAAGAACATACAGTTAAACAGGTAAAAAACAGAGTAAATTATGAGCATTCAAGTAATGTGAACTAATTTTGAATATGAACAGTTAAATTTTCAGTGAGATGGTTTTACAAACCTGAGCTTGTTCATGTTTGACAGCAAGGTACCGTGGTCTTTGGCAGATGCGTCTTTGAAGAAGACTTTATGATATATCTGAATGACATAGCAGAAACATATGTTTGAAGATTACATCTATGCATTGGTAATTGATTTCTAAATTAGTAGAATGCATTTTTTTTCTTTAATGTGTTTTTTAAATGGTAATCAAACACTGTTAAATTTGCATCTACATTTTCTTTTATTACTTATTCTCTTAGACAAGGGCATTGTGCTTTTCAATAAAAACATATCCTTGAAGTCAGATTTTTCTCATCGTTACTAGGTGCTACAAACTTCGAAGCCCCTACATGCTATTTGATTTTAGTATTGGACAAATAAATAATTTCCTGAACCATCTGTTGACTTTTTCGATTGACTCACTTCAAAGAGATTTCTAATAGCGTGCCAATCTTCAAACTTGAAATGCAGTCCTTCAAGTCTCTGTTCGGCTGATCGTCCGTCTGCAAAGCACCACTGTATGTTGCGACTGGCACCTTCAGTCAGCCTGTCGCCTCCAACCAGGAGGGTTGCCATGCCATCCTTACCCTGTGGAACATAGCTACAAAATACACAAAACTCTTATCACACCATCGAGCCACACCCTCTCTCTCAAACACTCATACAATTCACATTTGAAAGCACTTACTTGCTCTGGATATGCAGAAGAATGTCTGCCAGGTCACTAGACTGGCTCTCATTTTTAAAGATGAGACCAAGGGGATGCTATGAGGAGACAATATATTGTATTATAATAAGACAGGCTTATGTCTATAGCCGTACACAGTGACAGTGAAGGTGAATTACATTGTTTAGCTAAACAGTACTTACATGGGTGGAGGCCTTAGACATGTTCTCCAAGTATTCATGTGGAATGTGACGGACCACACGGTCACTCAAGGGCTTGAAGGCGTCAAGATGTTGGGTGAGGATTCTGGCTCCGAGGACAATGAATGCACTTCGCATGCTGTTTTGATCGTCCTCTGACGGAAGAGAGTCCAGAATGTCGTACTCTGTGACAGACTGTGGTGGTTTCTCGTTGCTGAGGTGGTGGGTGGGTACTCGGTCTTCCACAGCAATATGGTGAGTCCAGTGTATGGATTTGTTGGTTTGATCTATTGACTGGTGGTGTGTGGGCATGTAGAAGTCCAGATTGTCCAGTATTACTGAGTAGCTCGGTGGTGGCTTGGTTGACTCTAGGCTTACTGGTGGTGACGCAGCTTTTGATGATGGCAAGACATGGGCATCTTCAGCTGGCATCAATAAACCGTAATCCAGTAATTCACTGGTCTGCGGTGAAGTGCTTGTTAGGACATCCATGTCCTGGATGTCCTCTGTGACACTTGAATCTTTTGCGGCTTCACTGCCCTGCTGTGAAGTGGTTGGTTCCTCCTCCATGTCCTGGATGTCCTCTGTGACACTTAACTCTTTTGCGGCTGAAGTGCTCGGTGTTGCTCCTTCTATTAGAAAAACAATAAAAAAATATATTAGGAAATCATTAAAAACTATTACATTTACGGCTCTGTAAACGAAGAATAAAAAAAAGGCACAAAATAAATGTCAGAGTGTAAAAATCCTGTTCCTCTTACCAGACAAGTCAAGCATTTCCATACATCTCCTTATGTCCCCATCTGAGTCTTGCTGGGGGTTGAGGAACAATTCGTTTGCAGCTTTGAGCTGCTGAAGTGCATCACCACACGTGTCTGCCAGTGCACGTTGTTTCCTGACTGCTGTGTCATGGTTGGTTGAAATCCCTAACTTGCAGAGTCTTTGAAACACAGCCTTTTTTGCACCACCATACTGTAGAACACTGTTTATGTAATATGCAAAAGCAGATGGGAGTTTCTCATTTCTTCCTCTCAAGAGTACAGATGCAGCAGCACAGGTTTTAAGTGGAGACTGGTGTGTGATGGTGGACAACAGTGAGAACAGAAATGGAGCCCGACGCTGGAGATCTGACTCCATCTTGGCAAATGAGAAGGACTTCAAGTCTTTGGGAGAACAACGAAAGAGCATGAAATCTCCTTTAGGATGGCAAAGTCTCTTGCATTCTTCGTCTAGGGGACCAAGCACAGATTCTTTGATTTTGTTCAACAGCATGTCATGTTTCATGATGAGGTTAGCAGCAGTTGACCATTTCTCCTTTGCAATATTTTCCACAATCCCTGCTGCAGATGTAGGGCATTTCAGTGTGGCTGGTTTAGCTGAAGGGTATTGAATCATTACCTGAAAGATTAAACAGAGAGTGCATTACTATTTACAGTATTGTTGACTGAATAATATTAGGTTTATATTGGTTACAGCTTCTGTTATCAATAAACAGGTAATGATAATAGGCTTTTGAGCTATACATTTCCAATCTTTTATCATAAAAAGACAATTAAACAAAACAAAATTTTCTTACTCCATATTTTCAACAAAAAATGGTATGCAGAGCATTGCAGACCAAAGAGAACGTGGAATGGTCAGGTAAAACTTAGTCAGTTGTAAATTTAAACGGGAAAATAGCAGCAAAATGCTTGATCTAAGTGAAAACCTTCTCTCTCATTGTTAACTTGCTTGACTGAAAGAATGTTGGTGCTGTTCAGTGGTGGAAAGTACATGTAAGTACATGTACTCAAGTACTGTACTTAAGTAGAGGAATTTTTACTTTGCTGGGGTATTTCCATTTTTCTATACTTTTACTCCACTACATCTCAGAGACAAATGTTGGATTTTTAATCCACTGCAATAATTTGAAAAATTAACAAAATTAGTTACTTTGTAGATTTTGTTTATGATCAAAACATACATTAACCATTTCAGCCCTAAATATATTCTGGCTATTTGAAAATAGCAAATCTACAAGCTCAGATGCAATGCAACCTGAGCTTGTACATCTGTTATTTTCAAAAGGGGTTTCTACGTTTGGGAAACTAGAAATGGGACATTCTGCATAATGAGTACTTTTACTTTTGTACTTAGTTTAAGTGTATTTTGATGCCAAGACGTTTGTACTTTTAGTCAAGTAAATTTTGAATTCCGGACTTTTACTTGTAACAGAGTATTTCTACATTGCAATATTGATACTTTTACTTAAAAACCTTTGGGTACTTTTGCCACCACTGCAGAATTACCTCTGATACTGACGAAAACGGTAATAAATAGCATTACATTAGTACATCGTTGTGAACTTCTTACCTCTAACACACTTTGTCTTGTCCCAGGGGTTTTTAGTGGCGTTGTTTTGCGATTCGGTGTTGGGGGATGGTGCCTTTGTCTTTTGGCTGCCCGTGGTGTTTTAGAAGGCGATTCTCTGGTCCGTTTCTCCGTTTGAGGTGGTGTAGTTTTAGGTGTTGTTGGGGGTTGGCTCGCATCGGCCGGTTCGGAACCAGTCTCTTCAGAAAGTTTCCACTTGTTGAGTGTTAATATCGACTCCTCTACTGTTTTAACCAGTCTGGAGCACTTCGTGCAAATACGAAAGGATTTGACCTCCTGTGACTGCAACTTTAAACCAACTGAGGCCAGACGCTGAAATAAGCTTTTGTTGTCAGGTCCTTCACGTTCGAAAATCTTCTTGGTGTTCGTTAAACGACCGCCTTTACGACAATTCTCTTTGCAGAGCCGGCAAAAATCGTGCACATCTGATTCAGCCATAACTAATAATAAATGGATACGGTAGGTTAATACTATGCTTGCAGTTGCTAACGTTGCTTCTCTCTGCCTGAGCCAGTGAGCCTACTACTACTAGCTAGTGGACTAACGCGCGTTGAGATGACGTCACTTGTTTTGGTACGCTGATTGGCTGAAGGAGTTGTCAATCAACAGTACTACTTCCGCACACGTCCAAATCCCCACAATGGGCGATCAGGCCAGACTCACTCCTGAAATGAAATGGAATTGAGATTTCCGGAGGGAGGGTTTACCAGGCTACTGTTTTTTAGTTCAATATTGATATTGAACTAAGAAGATGAAAATTGTTAATAAAAGATATACCTTATTCTAAAACAGAAAACTATTTGTCTATAGTGTTTTATATCCGTGTATATATTGTAAGTAGTATCTACTAAGAAGATAATAAGATTATAGAATATATAGAATATATATATACAGAATCTTTTGATTGAATTGATTGATTGATTGATTGATTGATTGATTGATTGATTGATTGATTGAAATTTTTATTAGGCAAAAGAATGTAAAACAACACAGTTACATTTATAATGCTTTTGTCTAAAAGGTCCGGCCAAAAAAGTCCTTGCGGACTTGTTTCCGTTGGGGTCCTTGAGTTAATTTCATAGACATATATAGTAGCAACCAAACAGTTCAAAAATCAACATGAAAATACAGATAATACAGAAAAAGTACCACTATGTACAAAAAAAGCATTTAAAAATATATGTACAAAAAGAAAGGGGGGGGGGAAGCATGGAAAAATAAAAAATTATATACAAAAAAAGCATGAGGAAATACAAAAAGAGGAGGGGGGGGGGGGGTCGTCTGTCTACAGGGAAACTGGTACTAGCTCCTCTTTCGGCCTCCAGAAAGATGGGTTTTTAGGGCAGTTTTGAATGAGCCCAGCGAACTGCATTTTTTGAGGGATGGGGTTAGACTATTCCATTCCTTGGTGGCTGTGCTATAGAAGGAGAATTTGCCCATGTTTGTTTTATGGGTGGGTGGTACCAGATTGTTGTTTACGCTCCCTCTAGTTTCGTGGCTGTGGGTGTCACTAACTTTTTCGAGGTATTTATACAGATATGCGGGTATAGGGGGCATATCGGGCAAATCTGCATTTACAATTTTGAAGACCAGACCCATTTTTAGTTGTTTAACCCTGTCTTCCACCCTGAGCCAGCCTAGGCTGGCAAAGTGAATGGGAGAGAGGTGGGTCATGGGCCCCAGTCCGAGAAGTAGTCGGATCAGTTTGTTTTGGGAGGTTTGAAGCTTAGTCTGCAGTGACACTGAGGTGTTGGAGTACCAAGAGGAGCTAGCATAGTCAAAAAGGGGCTGAATCAGGGCCCCTGAGAGGGTCCTGAGGGCCTGAGGGTTGACAAAAGAGGAAACTCTGCCCATAAATCTGGTTCTCTGGTTTACTCCTTTGACCACCTTTGTTGCCATGCTTTCACCTGACAGGTATTTGTCCAGAATACATCCCAAATAGGTAATCTCTTCTTTGCTAGTGATGATTGTGTCATCGACTTTGACCTTGAAGTCATTTACCTTCATTTTACTGAGGGAATGTTTGGTCCCAAATAGGATGGATTCAGTTTTCCCAAGGTGTAGAGACAGTTTGTTATCGGTAAGCCAGGTACGGATTTTTGAGAGTTCAGAGCTGAGAGCTTCCTCAACTTGCAACTTGTCCTCACCCGAGATCAGGAGTGCCGAGTCATCAGCGAACAGGAACAGTTTGCAGTTACAGGCAGCATTCATGTCGTTAATGTATAGAAGGAACAGTAACGGCCCTAGAATGCTGCCTTGAGGAACCCCGCAGCTCACCGGGAGGGATGAGGACATGGTTCCGTTGATGTCAACCACTTGTTCTCTACCCTCCAAGTAAGATCTCATCCAATTTAGTGATGTGCAATCAAAACCAATCGCCCTCAGCTTATCAAGTAGAATTGCGTGGTTTACAGTGTCAAACGCCTTTTGGAGGTCCAGCATGACCATGCCACAGTATTTGCCCGAGTCTACCTCACGTTTGATGTAGTCGGTCAAATATAGTAGGCATGTGTCAGTGGAGTGGGATGTTCTGAAGCCTGATTGGAATTCAAACAACAGTTTACGCTCGCTGAGGTAGCTGTTGATTTGTTCTTGGATTGATCGCTCTATAACCTTTGAGATGGAACAAAGGATGGAAACAGGCCTATAGTTGCCAGGATCTAGTTTGCTTCCTTTTTTAAATAGAGGGATTACTCTTGCCAACTTGAATTCTTGTGGGACGTGACACTGACTGATGGATAAGTTTGTAATGTGGGCTACTATGGGAGCAATGGAGACCGCTGCGTCTCTGAGGAATCTGGTGGGGATGTTGTCAAGGCCGGTGGCCTTGTTTGGCTGTAGGGCGAGGAGTTTGTTTTGCACATCAACAGTCAATACAGGTTTGAAAAAGAAGGAATCTTTTTTAGCCCCTAGTTTCTCATAGTGAGCTTGAATGTGGTCGGGGCCATACAGACCTGAATGCTGAGGGAGTTTGCTTACCAACTGGGTTGCAACTGTGGTGAAGAAACTGTTAAAACAGTCCGCTACCAATTGCTTGTCGGTAGTGAGCGAGCCACTTGAAATAATGCAAATGTTTGTAGATTTAGTCTGAATCTTTCCGTTGCAGCCTAATTGTTTTAGTGCCTCCCACAGTTTTTGTGGGTGGCTTTTGTTTGCCTCTATGTTCTCATTTAAGAAATTCTTTTTGGCATTTCTGATCAATTTAGTAACTACATTTCGTAGATTTCTGCACTTTTCAAGTAGCTGCTCACTTTTGTTTTTCCTGAGCTCGGAGTAGCTTTTGTTCCTGAGTTTGATGGCATTCAAAATGTCACCCTTCATCCAAGGTTCTGTGCTAGCTTTGACCCTCACCACCTTTGTGGGTGCGATGTTATCAAGTACACACAAAAAAGCTTTTTTGAAACAGGACCAGGACTCCTCCACAGAGGTGCAATTTAGGACATGGGACCAGTCCATTTTTCCAAGAGCTGTTGTTAGAAGATCACTTGAGTAGTGTTTCATAGACCTGCAGCTGATTGTCCTGTGACAATAAGCTCCAGGTCCGTGAATCTTCCGTGTGCAGAAAATGATATTGTGATCACTTAAGCTACACTCAATCACTCCACTCTTGGAAATTCTGGATTGGTCCGTTGTCAACACTAGGTCTATGATTGATTGAGAAGCAATGCCTACCCTTGTAAAATGCTTTATCAGCTGGGTAAAGCTGTGCAGGTCACAGAACTTTCTGAGGGACTTAAAGGTAGCTGAGTCTTTCTTCAGAACACAGGTGTTAAAGTCACCAATTAAAACCGTCTCAGAGTTTCCTAAACCCGCCACATGATCCTCAATCAAGTCATAAAAAGCATTTTGATCTGGGGGTCTGTAGATGGCGCCAATTATCAGTGGTTTTGCATGTGGGTATAAAATTTTGACCCAGACCGATTCAGTGGGGTTGTTATCCATATCTGGGATCACATCGTAAATAATGTCTGATCTCACATAGATGCAAACCCCACCCCCAGAGAGATTTCTGTCTTTTCTGATGACATTGTAGCCCTTTATTTCAATCTCAAAGTCTTTGATGGAATTATCCAACTTAGTTTCTGAGAATGAAATAATGTCTACCTTGCCACTTCCAAACATGGATCTCAGTTCAGACATTTTTTCAGGGTTTTTAAGACTGTTAACATTCAAGTGAACAATGTGAGTACCTCTAGTAGAAAAAAGGCCATCCATGTCTTCAGTTGAGTAGTAACCATTGTCCCTTACAGGCTCTGGGAGGTCGGTGGGGGGGGTCGCTGATGGGCGGGGGGGTAGGGGGGTTTGGGTTAAAACCTGATCAGCTGGTTTCGTGGTCTCTGCAGGGGGGACTGCCAGACCTTCCTCTGTCCTGCTGTGGGGGATGGGGTGGGGGGAGGGGGGGAGGGGGGGTATGATCGGGGGAGGGGGGTGGGGGCTTTGTGATTGCAGCAGGGCAGTGGGGGAGGGGGGTGGGGGAGGGGTGAGGCAGAAGTTTCCACGCCGATCCCACAATGGAAAACCATGTAGATGACCAGTGACCGCTTGGAAAACAGGGAAAGGAACTCCGTTTCCCAGCATTCCTCTTGGTGGGATACTATGCGGTTGTCCTGGTATCCACTGGTGGTGGTGGTGGTGGAGGAGGAGGGGGGGTGGGGGTGGGGGAGGGGTGAAGCTGTTGTCCCGCGTCGACGTTAAGCGGTGGTGCCAGGAGATGGCAGAAACAGGGGGAAAAACACTGTTTTCCTGTGTTTCCCTCTGAGAGAAACCCTGTGGTTGTCTTGGGCCCGTGTGTCGCAGGAGGAAATCCTCTTGATGACGCTGCTGTTGGGGAAGCCCTTGTCTCGTCACCCACATTCCTTCAGGCGGTGGTCTGCTTGAGAATGCAGGATTTGGAGCCAGCACAGACGTTAACCGGGACAAATAATCCATCCTTGTTTCTCCAGCTCTTTGCTGGGGTTCTTTCTTATCAGGTGAGGTGGGCCGTTGCCAAACAAAGTTATTTGTCTGCATGTTGTGGTCCGGACCTTGTCGGGCGCTTCCGTCGCGTTTGAAATCAGCTGTGATGTTGCTTACATTGTAGTGGTGATCATAGGGAGTCTCCGTGGTGCTCTTCACGGTCGGTGGGCCGGGATTAGAATGTACATTTCCCGACAACATTAGACTCAACCAAATAATCTTTCTTACTGTAAGGCCGTCCAGCTGGTTTGGTGTCCTTCTCCGTGTTTGTACCGATTTACTCGCGCCGAAAACTTTAAAAAGTAACGTCGCCGCGTCTTGCGGTAAATCTCCGTTTGCACACGCTCTCCGTTGAAGCTGCACATTGTGGGATTCGATAAATATTAATCCTTGCAATATAGCAGCGTAGAACAGCACCAGGTTGTTGCTGGTAGTGATGATCCTTTTGAGGCGTAGGTGTTGTTTTCGCCGTTGAAGAATCTAAAGAGTTTAATTCAGGGGATGTGGGGAGTTATGGACCATTTGAAAGAAAGGTCCTCCCCCCTTATCAGGCATCTTTTTTCTTTTAAATAGGGAAGACACATACAGTCGACTACTGAAAGTCCCCAAAGGACTGAAACAGTACAAGGCTTAATTAATTTAAAAATACATTAATTGAATACGGGAAAAATGGCATCTACCGGTTTGATCCACCGTGGGGTTGATAAGAACATTTGGCAGCTGAACCACTCCCGAAAAATGATATGTTATTACATGCCCTTCTACCATCGATCGCCATGGATTACTTTGCAGACACTCGAAGCTGGAGAGAGTGTGTTTGATGATGACCAACTCTATCGGGATTTGCGTGTGTATGCTACAGAATTTGAAGAGCTGAAGAAGCCGATCCTAGAGTTCTGTGATTACATGCAAGCGGGGAGCCAGAACCGTGAATTCAAGGCTAGCTGTATTGTGGAAGTGGATCCCGAGGCACCATCCCATTCAAGGGGCGACCCTGCCTTCGTCGTCGACTGTTCCAGGTCTCTTCAGTGGCTTCTGGTAAGATTTAGGAAGGATGGTGATTCAGTCCGGCTCCCCAAAACCGCCATGGAGCTAGAGCGGTCTTATCCAGTCCATCTGGCCTTCCATCTGGAGGACATATGGATTATCCGGCAGTTATTGAAAGACCTAGAGGTTTACTTCGAAAGTCAAAAAGAGAGAGTCCAGAAAATGATTTTGTTGGAGAAGCAGTTCACCGAAGGTCATCTGGTCATTTTCCAATCAATTCAATTCAATTCAATTCAATCATCATTGGAAAATGACATCACCGTGTCTCATCCTCCAAAGAGACCCCGGACGTGTGCGCCTGAGTAGACCAAGCGCTGCAGATAGCTCTACACCTGCTGGAGCAACGCTATTCTCGATGATCTGAATCTATTGATTGTATTCTTGATGGACAATACTGTTAGTGTACTAGTCATTCAGTATGTATGTAAATATATTCATGGAACATTTGTAACATTCAGTATGTGTGTAAATAGAATGTATATATTATTATGTTGGTTATTTGTAACATGTGTTAAAGCCCCAATGTGTAACATCTTTTTTAAAAAGACACAAATAAAATAAAAAATATCAAAACAATCCAAATAACTGTAAAAGCCCCAGCTAACTAACCTACGTCACGGCGGGGGGTGGGAGGTGGAGCTAGAAGAGTATATAACGCGGTCTTTATAAGAGCAGACTAACCCATCAGACAAAGAAGCTTACAAGCTTACATGATATAAGAGACTCATTACTTTTTTTTTTTGAAAAATCAGACAACTTTTACCTTTTTCAAATGGATAACATACGAGAACTATTAGAACAGGATTCTGTTAAACAAACAACCAATCCATTTTCCATCCAAACAGCCAATCCTTTTGCTATGCCAACTCCACCCTTCAAACCCGAGGATGATGGCGAGCCCACAATTTTTGACAGAATAATCTTTAAAAATGGCCGATACGTAGCCACTGGACTAGATCCCTATTTTGATAGACTTATGGAAGGGCGGGTTAAATGGATGAATGATACACACGGAGGCAAATATATTCCAGCCGATGACCATTCATATTACGCCCGTGAAGCTGCATTGTGCGGGCTACCTTTACAATGCAATGAGCCCTGTATCAAATCAAACAATCTGAAATCTGATTCTGGCTTTAAATCGTCACCTTTTGCATGGTTAGGTGACCCTTCTAACATGGAACACACTGGGGTTGATGATAATCACAGGTGTCCAACTTGCAAACTGGGCCTTTCAAAGTTTCTGCCTGGTGATACGCTTTTAAATCAACATGCTTACTTCACCAGAGGAGAATGTCCATATCTCAAAGCTAACTATACATCAGATCGGCTTGAAATTGAAATTGGACAGGAAAGGTTTCGCAGGGGGTTTATTGCACATCCAAAAGCAATCACTGCCCCGGATGCATGGAAAGTATCTGAAGTTAAATTAACAAACAGGATATATGTTACACTGGCTAACCATGAATGGTGTTACTTATGTGGCCGTTCACCAGGGGTTCATGTACAGGGGTGTTACCAAAAAATGACAGAGCTGATACAAAGACTTAACAATGGTCTTCTTGAATTTAAGTTATAGCCAATTATGGAGTCAACTCCCTCCTACGTCAGTATGGGGTGTGGTCCTACAAATCTTTATAAGAGCTGACTATCCCAGCAGACTAAGAAAAAGAAGATGGAGTCTACCCATGTGATTTACCAGGACGAGGATGAAATGATATGGCAACTCTCTAATGATCGGAAATTACGATGCCATTTTTCACCACCCATCCGTTTTCCATTTGTTGACCTGTATATATTGGAAGAAGATGAAACATTGTTTGAAGAAGGATCGTATCATGTGCGTGTTTATGCATCTGAATTTGAAAGATTCAAGACTGTCATTATGGACTTCATCGATTATCTGCTGACTACATCAAACATCAAACCAACAGGCATTGACTTTCTCAATCTTATTGACTGTTCAAGGACATATTCATGGCCGATGATAGTATCAATATCATGTGAAACATCCTTTGAAACATCCTTTCATGCAGAAGATTTGCTGCTGGTGCAAGATATGATGAATCTAATCAATATTTTTTTCGTCAAAGTAAAAGACAATCGAAAGATGATTCTACTGGAGGATCGTCTTAACGGTGTTAATCGTATAGCGCCATGTGTCTCTACGAAGAAACCAAGACGTATAAATCTGAGTTCTCAATCTGAGTTCTCAAATCTGAGTTCTCAATGGGGGAATCTGGCTGGAGCAACAGATTTCTAAATGCACAATCCGGGGGATTGTATAATCTGGAGCAATAAAGCGAATCTACTGATTGTATTCTCGATGGACAATACTGTTAGTGTACTAGTCATTCAGTATGTATGTAAATATATTCATGGAACATTTGTAACATCTTTTTTTTAAAGACACAAATAAAAAAATATCAAAACACTTCAAATCTTTGAATCTTGTGTGTTCTATTATCTTGAATCTACTAGGATAGGTGTTTGGGGTGTGTTCTATTATGGGTGTGTTCTATTATCTATATGGTATATATAGGTGTAGGCTTGGGTATGCTCCTAGTATCTGCTCTTACTCTCTCATTTTGTATGACAATATGGCGTCTATGAATGTTGATACCGATCTACATGCTAATGTTAATGATGTAATGTATAATAGTGATATATGTTTTGCACCTAAAAAGAAGAATGGAGGAGTTCTCAGACGTACTACGAACAATGACCCTGGAGTACACTTAGTGTACGACGGTGAAGATAGGTGCGTATAGGATTGCTATTATAGCAATTTGAAAATGTATGTGAGATTCACAACCCCTAGGGTAGAATTCAATTTGTTATACATGGGTGTATATCCTAAAATTGGACACATGGTACCTTGCTATACTTACAATGGTGTACATCCTTTGAGGATGGCTATGGACACGTGTTATGGACACATCAATTTGTTATACAATGGCGTGATTGTAAATTGATGAAATTTGTTATACAATGGTGTACATCCTTTGAGGATGGCTATGGACACAAATGCATCTAACTAACTATATCTACAGCTACTCGGTGTCTCCCCTGTGTCTCTATGACTACTCGGTGTCGCCCCTGTCTGAGGTGCTGCTGTGCAGGGGATATCTACATATAGAAGGCTACAATATCAACAGAAGGCTTGATTTCTTCTGAATCTTATGGTAAAAGATAAAACGGTAAAAGATAAAACGGTAAACTTCAAATCTTTTGAAATTCCACTCATTTGAATACTCACCCCTACTTCCTGTAAAGACTTTGGCTTTGGCTTCTGACCAGTCCAGTTGGTATCGGACAGATTTGACAGACTTTGGCCATAAGTAGACAATAACAGCAAGAGTTTAGTTTCTCGTGCGTGTGTGTGCGTTTGCGCGTGTGTTTGTGTGTGAGAGAGAGAATGCAGTGTACCACTCTGTATTCTGATGTGTTTCAGTGCTACTGAAGACCGCAGTGTTACTGTAACAAGCTGCAGAGTGTGTGTGTGTGTGTGTGTGTGTGTGTGTGTGTGTGTGTGTGTGTGTGTGTGTGTGTGTGTGTGTGTGTGTGTGTGTGTGTGAGTGTGTGTGTGTGTGTGTGTGAGAGGTATTACTATACTTTTGAGGTCCAAACATGGAGATGGAACAGCCTTCTAGTTCAGTGTGTTTCTCAGTGTTGTTTCTAGAAGTTACAATGAGGACAAGATTAACTTTGGAGTCAGAGTTAGATGAGCCATTTAGGGGTTAGAGGTTACGGGTTAGATTTAGGAGTTAGATTTAGGGTTAGGGTTATACTTTTTTCAACTTCTTGGAACGATTAACATGTGAAGTTGATGCCAACTTGGATTTTCCAACTAGTCACAACCGACTTCTTTTTTGGGTTAGATTTAGGGGTTGGATTTAGGGGTTAGATTTAGGGGATAACACTCGTGACGGCATTAAGTCGACCTACCACACAAGCGGACGTGAAATTAAATTGACCTTTTCTTCCTGCGATTTCATTGGCCACATTGGGCTCCACACGTTCTAAATATCGATTAGCTTTGCTTACACAACATTTCAATCCCACTCACACCTCACAGGTAGGTCTACCCTTCATTTAGCTTCGAGGCAGGAACTGGAACGTGTGTTCGGGAGGAAAATATTCCCAGAAACCTGGCCAGTGGCAACCCACGTCCTTAAATACCTGCAGTTCAGCTTTTACTTTGGAAAAAAATTCTTCACTAGTAGCGACAGAGTAAACAATGTTTCCAACTTTTTTAAAGTTACATTTATTCCTGCTGTCTGCAGCCTTCTTCTGTCTTCATGTGCCCAGACAGATGCATATCTCATTGAAGACCAAATAGGTATAACGAGGGAAAGTGCACTCCATCGGGAATGGTAACTAAGAGAGCCGATGTGTAAAATCTCATGACAAAAACGTATTAAACAGCGCCGTAGCTGTGAGGAGCTGGAATTAGGCTACATAGGTCTAAGAAGTGCTTCCGTATAGGTCACAGACTATTACTTGGATAATAATTTGTTCGACAACACACAAACGGGGTTTAGCAAATGGTTACATTTACACTTTGAGAGAGAGAGAGAGAGATAGAGAGAGAGAGAGAGAGAGAGAGAGAGAGAGATGTGCCTGTAGATGTCAGTTGAATAGTCTAAATCACGGTTGAAAGCGATTTGTTGCCCACACAAAGTGGACAGCAATGTTTGTATTTTTGACTGACACAAACTCAAAATAATGACAATAGTTCCAAGTGTTGAAAGTATGACCTTGCGCGCGGGCTATAGGCTTCGCTTTGAGCCACGGACGGAGGGCTGGGACGTTTGCAGCAGCACACAGACACAATCGCTCAGACAAAATATAACCGAAACAGCGAGGGGTAATCTGATTAGACATTTAGAGGTTAGATGGGTTCTGATGGCAATTTTCTTATCACCCCTATAAAGTACAGATTACTTTCAGAAAGGCAACAAGAAAATTCACACAGGCAGCCATTGGGTATGTTGATGAAATTGTATTATTCGTACGTAGAGAGATGAAGGTTACAGTATCACAAGGCAGCAGCGGGGTCCCTCTCTCTAACGCGAGACAGAAAGGACTGGGGTTTTAATATGACCCGTATCAGTTTGATAACATAAATATGACATGTTAGATGATGAAGATGACACAGCGTCCAAGTGTCTCTAGGTCAACACTTTGGCCCCTGGCTCCGACCTGAAGGAGGAGTTGCGTTGAAGTGACCCGGTGCTGGAAAGTTCTTAAAACAATCCGCTCTGACTCACAATATTATAAATTCCAGCGGCCGATAGATATCAACCCAGCAGACAGAATGAGACATTTTCTCCTGTAGAGAAAATGTTATCAGACAGGATAGAGCAGGCACACTGAAACAGGCCCTGACTTCTGGGTGAAACGTGTGCCTAGGCTTGACATGGATATGGCATTTCAACAAGACCCACCAGGACGAGAAAATATGTTCTCAGGTTCAAGTTAGGCCAAGCTTGACACTATAGACAAATTACAAAAATATATATTAGGCTCGGTTTGGAGTTATTTTAAACACAGTTTTCATTTTTATTTAGAGGGAGAGTTCGCTATTCGCACAAGGGGATGAACTTTGCCAGGTTTCGAGCTGACAGTGACGTGATCCCATTAACTATAACAACGACGCATCTCTAGGCGGTCTGAGGTGTGAATACCTGCCCTACTTGGGGGAGAGTGGGTGAGAGCAGATCTAACCAACAATTTAGGTCCGGGCAGTGGTGGAACGTAACTAAGTACATTTACTTAAGTAATTTTTAGGTATTTGTACTTTGCTTGAGTATTTCCAATTTCCAATACTTTTACTTCTACTACATCTCAGAGGCAAATATTGTACTTTTACTCCACTACAATTATTTGAAAACTTGAGTTACTGGTTACTTTTCAGATATAAATTATGATATTATAAAACATACATTAACCACTTCAGCCCTATTTTATAGGCTATTTGAAAATAGCCAAACATTTCGTACTTTTACTTTTGGTCCTTTAAGTACATTTTGATGCCAATACTTTTGTACTTTTACTCAAGTACATTTTTAATTCTGGACTTTTACTTGTAACAGAGTATTTCTATATTGCAGTATTGGTACTTTTACTTAAGTAAAGAGTTTGAGTACTTTTTCCACCACTGGGTCCGGGATGGTATCAAGATGCCATATTTCGTTTTTACAAAATGTTTCAGATGAAAAACGAAAAAAAAAAAAAAAACAAGATAATTTGGATTGAATATTTAGGGGCAGTATGGTGTAGAAATTATAAGCACACGATATCATGCAGTTTTCCTTATCCTTCCTTTCCTTATTTTTTATATCAAATGGTGTGTGTACCACAGAATAATTTGTTAATGTTGACACAAAACTTCAATATCAATTTCAAGAGTGTGGTGCTGGTGGCGCTATAACAGGCCAATGTGAAAAGGGTGGCTTTTCTTCCTCGGCCTAGTGGGAATGTGCGTGTGTACCGATTTGCATGTTTGGATAAAATCTGTAGGAGTAATATAAAAAAATGGGTTTGCACAAATCGGTCTCCTGGTGGTGCGATAACAGGCCCATGTGAAAAATTTCAGGCAGAGGTTCTGAATTGGCATCCAGGGAGTGTGTGTGCACAGTTTCGCAGCGACCGGGCCAACGGTGCCGGAGATTAGCTGGTCGCACACGGACAGGACACACGGACACACGGACGGACACACGGACGGACACACGGACGGACGGACAGGGGGTAAAACATACTCTCTCGCCATGCCTTTCGGCCTGGCGGAGACAATAATAATACCTGGAATTTATATAGCGTTTTTCTAAGTGGCTTTACATGTGTGTGTGGGGGCCAGAGAGACAAAAAGACTTAGATACTCAGATACGCAAATAAGATAAGTATTAAAAGAAATAAAACATTTTTTAAAAAGAGTTGAAATTGAAGTCAACTCAGAAAAGCCGTTCTGAACAGGTGAGTTTTCAGGGCGGTTTTGAAGGTAGGGAGGGAGGTAGGGGGCGTCAAATGTAGGAGTTAGGGGTTAGATTTAGGGCAGGGGTGTCAAACTTATTTTGTAGTGATGGCCCCATTGGGTGAAAGGTGCCATGATGAGGGCCGCGACCAGTTGTGGACACGCATGCACGCTCGCTCGCCACGCGTTCACCTACACAGCTGTCACTGCAGTGGAGTCACAAAAGGTAGTATGTTTTTACTTCTAAAAACCAAGTTGGGGGCCACATTGGACCTCTTTGGGGGCTGCATTTGGCCCCCAAAACACACATTTTACACCCCTGATTTAGGGGTTAGGTGGAGGGTTAAAAAAAGATGGCAACAGCAGAACAGCATTATTGATTCCTAACGGAAAAGAACCATCCCAAAATGCTACATACCTGTGTGTGTGTGTATGTGTGTGTGTGTGTGTGTGTGTGTGTGTGTGTGTGTGTGTGTGTGTGTGTGTGTGTGCACGCGGCCGTGTGTGTGTGTGTGTGTGTGTGTGTGTGTGTGTGTGTGTGTGTGTGTGAGTGTGTGAGGGCAGCCAGGAGAGGAGTTAAGAAAGGAGGACAAAGAGGTGCAGAGGGGTGAGGGGGCGGTTGACAGTACAGAGGAGTTTTATTTATATCTGACAAGTAGACAAATGATGTGTGTGTGCGTTTATGCGTGCGTGTGTGTGGTTGTGCCGCTGTAACATGCACTGCATGCGCACAAACACACACACACACACACACACACACACACACACACACACACACACACACACACACACACACACACACACACACACACACACACACACACACACATATACAAACACAGAGATGTAGTCCAGCAGGAGTGGAGTGTGTGGGGGGGGGGGTTGTCAGCAAAAGTTTGGGGGCGATAACGAAGCGAGGAGTGTGTTGTATTATTAATGTGCAATGCACTCTGGGTAATGGTGTAGTCAGCTCATTTTGCACTGCAGAGCGTCCCGCTACTCGCACACTCACACACACACACACACACACACACACACACACACACACACACACACACACACACACACACACACACACACACACACACACACACACACACACACACACACACACACACACACACTTCACACACACACACTTCACAGAAACACAGACAGATTCTATCCTCGGGGTGTAAAAGAGAGCGCTGTGGCTGAAATGGTAATCCCACTTATTTTTAGTTTCATATCATGGTCTGTGTTTTAAGATTCGGAGTGATTTGGAGTCACTTATATTATTTATATACATATAGAATTGCTCCATAATGTATTTTAATATATCATACTTTTAAGTAGTAGTAGTTTTAAATGTAGTTAGTGACCTGGGTATCTATGTTTTGTGACTGTGTGTTTTAACCACTGCACAAACAAAGTTCCGAATGGAAAATAAAGTAGTTTGAAGTTGAAGTTGATGTCTGGTGTTGAGGTGTATGATCTATCCAGACAAATGGGACAGTGTATAAACATAATATTTTGTATGTATGTTTTATATTTTCCAGGGGTATGAATGGTGTTGGGGAGTATGATCTCTATACCCAGACGGATAGGATAGTATTTAAACATGATTTTTTTTAATATTTTGCAGGGATATGACTGGTGTCGGGGTGTATGATCTATACCCAGACGGATAGGATAGTATTTAAACATGAATATTTTTTTATATTTTGCAGGGATATGTCTGGTGTTGGGGTGTATGATCCACCCAGACGGATAGGATAGTATTTAACAGTGGTGGAAAAAGTACTCACATGTTTTACTTAAGTAAAAGTATCAATACTGCAAAGTGCAAAAGTATTGGTATCAAAATGCACTTAAAGTACCAAAAGTGAAAGTACTCACTGTGCAGAATGTCCCATTTCAAGTTCTCAAATGTATTAAAAAATCTTTGGAAAATAGCCGATGCGACGCATTGTGAGCTTGTAGATCTGCTATTTTCAAATGGCCGAAATGTATAGGGCTGAAGTGGTTAATGTATGTTTTGTAATAATAATCAAAATCTACAAAGTAACTAGTAAGTAAAGTTTTGTGGAGAGGAGTAAAAGTACAATATTTGTCTCGTAGATGTAGTGGAGTAGAAGTAAAAGTATTGGAGATTGGAAATACTCAAGTAAAGTACAAATACCTCAAAATTGTACTTAACCGATTTAACGGCATCGACGCGTTTTCGAGTCAATTGCTACTTAATCCATCCACACCGTCGACGCTTTAGACGCGTTGATAGCTTTTTCATTGTTTAATCAGCGATCGCGCTGTTCTATGTAACTTCCGCCATCAGATTCGCTTTTTTTTCACTCCCCACTCACCCGGATGCAGAATTAATTCGGTTCCGTTTCCGGTCTCGGTTTTATCTTGAAAAATGTGATTTTTAGGCCAAAATAGGGCAAAACAATTTTTTTCACACGGTATAAAAAACGAACGGAGAGCCCCGGTTACATTTTATTTTCTCTGGACGACGAACAGTGATCGTCGTTTCAGTGATCTGAAACCCGATCATAAGCTAAGCTAAACTAAGATGCCCTGTGGAAGGAGGGCGGAAATACGACTACAGAAAACGGATATGACGTTTGCACCCTGTTTGGGAGGGGGGAGCGAGAGAACGAAGAGAGCGAGAGAAAATGTAACTGTTTGAGTGCTGGTCGATCTGTGGTGTGTGTTTATAAACACGGCCAGACAAACGATTAAAATGGATTTGGCAATTCTGTGACCGGTTGAAAAGGTTATAAAACACGAAAATCGCTGGCGCTGGGTGAGTACATTATGAAAATACTCTGGCAGTCAAAGAGTTAAGTACAGCACTTCAGTAAAAGTACTTAGTTACTTTCCACCACTGGTATTTAAACACAAATATTTTTTTATATTTTCCAGGGATTTGTCTGGTGTTGGGGTGTATGATCTATCCAGACGGCTGGGACAGCGACACGGTGCGCAGGATGTGCGGGGAGGCGACGGACAAGTACAGCCTGGGAGCGTGCTCCGTGCGCTGGGCCTACATCCTGGCCATCATGGGCATCCTGGACGCTCTCATCCTCTCCTTCCTGGCCTTCGTCCTGGGGAACAGACAGGACGGACTGATGAACGAGGAACTGCTGGCCGAGAGCAAAGGTCGGTATATGCCTCGAACTAACTGTCTGTCTGTCTGTCTGTCTGTCTGTCTGTCTGTCTGTCTGTCTGTCTGTCTGTCTGTCTGTCCATCCATTATCTATCATATTTGATTACCGGCGAAAAGATGCTTATGTCTCCGGTAGGAACCGGAACCACTGCCGGTAATCAAATTATCGGCTCAGGAATGCAACAAAACAAAATAATAAATCCATGAATTCAAGTCTCCATGGGGTGTGCAATTGATAGAAAATAAGTAATTTTTTGGGTGAACTACTCCTTTAAGTAGCTAAGCTAAGTACATTTACTTAACGGTGCCAGAGTTGTATTAAAAAAGTGTCGTTGAGTGCCAGAGATCTCACCGTTTGTAACGCTGCGCTGTTTAGAGCTGCAGACTCCACGGCGAGCACCCGCATGTAAACAATGGATGCGTGCACGACGATGGATGGTCCTGACTAAAGCCTGGAACAATAACATCTCTCACGCGAGTCGCCATTGCGGAGTGATCGCGCATCGAAAATGACTCGTTTTCCCATCTGTAAAAAGTTAAGGAGATGCAGAGGTTTTTATCAAGGAGATAGAATGGGAGCGGACGGGAGCCAGGTTTTTTGGCACGGTGATCCATCTGTCCCTTCCTTCTCAGATCCAGAGCTGTGCTAGCCCACCCCTTGTGGGAAAAAAACTAAAAGATTGATTTAATGGAGAATCCCGGTTTTGGCACCTAAGTGCTACAAATTAAACAACGGAGGTTCCCGGTTTTGGCACCCAGTGTGTTAAGTACTGTACTTAAGTACACATTTGAGGTATTTGTACTTTACTGGAGTATTTCCAATTTTCAATACTTTCACATCTACTCCACTACATCTCAGAGGCAAATATTGTACTTTTACTCGACTACAATTATTTGAAAACTGCTTCTTTTTTGTTTTTGATTATTATTACAAAACATACAGTACATTATCCACTTCAGCCCTATATACATTTCGGCCATTTGAAAATAGACGATCTACAAACTTGTGAAATGGGACATTTTGCATAATGAGTACTTTCTACTTTTGTACTTTAAGTATGTGATACCAATACTTTTGTACTTTAACTCAAGTACATTTTTAATTCCGGCTTTTACCTGTAACTGAGTATTTCTACATTGCATTATTGATACTTTTACTTAAGTAAAACAGTACTTTCCACCACTGTCCATCTGGGAGACAGACAGCATGGACTGATGGCCGAAAGCAAAGGTTAATAGCTCTATCTGTCTGTCTGTCTGTCTGTACTCTGTGTCTGTAGTACTGTACATCCGTTTATCCATCTAGCTGTCTGTCCTCTAGCTATAAGAGTGTTGTCATATAGATACATTCTGTCTCTTTCTCGAGAGTATACATTACATATTTACAATGGAGAGAGAGAGAGAGAGAGAGAGAGAGAGAGAGAGAGCAGATATTGTTGCAGTTTATAATTCAGATGTTGATCCATAGTGACAAACTGTAAGATCACAGTAAATATCATTTACAGAATCAACATTCAAGAAGGATCATTGGGTTTTTGCAGTGAAATGTGATATATAATAATACAAGATATGATATGAGCTCTAGTAAATAAATAAACCACAATGGTTTCGGGTTTCAAGCAGTGTTTGTGTGGCCACATGTGGAGGAGGACCATAAACGTCACAGGAGAAGGAAAAAAATTGGAGTGACCGAGTGGGAGTGAGCGAGTGGCCGAGATTTTGGGTATTGGAATTCAGCTAGAGAGAAGGGCTAGTGGCCACAACCAATCAGCGGCCAGGCCATTAGCAGAGCCACAGGTGTCAGTCCATTTGGCAATGAGCACAAGCACACCACACCAACTCTCCTCCTCTCCACCTTGCAGAAGAACAGAAAACAAATACAAAATACAAGCAGTACAAATAAATCTAAATGCAAAATATGCAAATAAACACAGACTACGATACGGCTGGCCGTAACAAATGGCCTACGTATTTTTTTTGAGGGAAACAATATTTTTGCCTAAATCAGCTCTTCAAAATTGCCTATATCCTTATTGAAAAGGATCATGCTGTTCACACCCCAGTAGTATAATGGCCTATACATGAATCCACAGACAAGCTGCCTGTAGGCAGCCATAGCTGCGGTGTCCGCACCGCAACACAGCCACACCGCGACACCGCAGCTATGGCTGCCTACAGGCAGCGCTTCTGTGGATTCGTCTATAAGAGTGTGACCTAGGCAATTTTATGGCCTAGATCACAAAGACAATGTGACTTAGGCAAGTCTGGAGTAAGTCACTTACTCCAGACTTATGTGTCAGGTTTACAATTGCCTAAGTCAAAACACAAATTGGCCAAAGTAATTTAATCCTCTTATATGTTACATAACTGACATTTAAGGTCCTTGCACACTGGTGCGTCTTTTCGTTGCGTTTTATTTTTTTTCATTGTTTTTTCAATTTTTTTCATTGTTGTAAAAAAAACGCAACGAAAAGACGCACCAGTGTGCAAGGACCTGTAGTCATATGTTGTTAAAAACTTTTTTTCAAAACCTTTTTGGGCGAAATGATTAAGAAATATCATACATGAATAATGAATGAATATATTAGCATATACTTAGTTGTTTCTGTTTTCTGAAAAACTGTACAAAAATAACAGGCCATTCTTTTAGAAAGGTGACGACATGTGAAACACAGAAGCTTCTTCTATTCAGACTGTAAACACATTGTGAATAACATTCAGTAGTTTATTGTATTGTCATTATAGGAATCAGGGGTCAGATATGAACCAATTAAATATTGTTGTTAGGTGGAAACCTCGTATTTCTAAAAAACGTTACTTTGTAGGACCCGACAGCAACAATACTCTATCCCGTTTAGACCTGGAACACCTATACATTGTTATACCTTTCAAGCCGGGAACGTGTCATTTTAGTTAATAAAAAAAAGGAATATATTACTCATTACTCGTTTCAAAAATGATATTATTACTTTACTTATTACTCCCTGCCAAAAGTATCTCATTACACTACTCCAAGGGTAATTTTCAGGCCACGACCCCCCCAAAATAATCATATTTAAACTGGACCCCCACCCTGACAAGCACTTGGACTTTTTAGTTTGACTCGGTAGTCGGTTCCACAGATACATATTGTGAAAATAGCCGAACTACAAGCCTGTAGATACGAGCTTGTAGATCGGCTATTTTCAAATAGCCATAGCCTAGTCGCTTCGTTTTGGCTTGTTTTCATAGACCTGGTTGCTGCATGGACAGTGTGGAGTAGAAATCCACAGTGGTAGAAAAAGTACTCAAATGTTTTACTCAAGTAAAAGTATCAATACTGCAATGTAGAAGTACTCTGTTGCAAGTAAAAGTCCGGAATTCTAAATTCACTTGAGTAAAAGTACAAAAGTCAAAATGTACTTAAAGTACCAAAAGTAAATGCACTAAAATCTTTGAAAATAGCAGATCTAAGCTCACAACGCGTCGCGATGCGACACATTGTGAGCTTGTAGATCGGCTATTTTCATAGCTTAGGTATAAAATAGGGCTAAAGTGGTTAATGTATGTTTTATAATGTAATATATTTATATCTGCAAAAGTAACTACAGTTTTCCAATAATTGTAGTGGAGTAAAAGTACAATATTTGCCTCTGAGATGTAGTGGAGTAGAAGTAAAAGTATAGACAATTGGAAATACTCCAGTAAAGTAAAAGTACCTAGACATTTTACCTAAGTACTGTACTTAGTTAGTACAGCACTGGAAATCCATTCTATCACTACAGAGCACTCAGCCAGTGCGGGCAGCTGATGTTTTTTTCATGGGAGTCATGAATCCTCTCTACAGTGTGTGGAGATATGCCTCCTCTCTGTGTCCCCCAGGGATATGGGATTATAGCTGCCTCCTCTCTCTGTCACCTCTGGGAGATGGGATTATTGTGTCCGCACCGTGTCGGTCCTAATGGAACCGGACAGCCATGGTCAACCAACCTGCCCTCCGTGTGCGTGTGCGTGTGCGTGTGCGAGAGAGAGAGAGAGAGAGAGAGAGAGAGAGAGAGAGAGAGAGAGAGAGAGAGAGAGAGAGAGAGAGAGAGAGAGAGAGAGAGAGAGAGAGAGAGAGAGAGAGAGAGAGAGAGATGGAGTGCAAGAGAGACAGACAGATGGAGAGGGGAGGGTTAGAGAGAGAGATGGGGGTGAGAGAGAGAGAGAGAGAGAGAGAGAGAGAAGGGGGAGAGGGGGACGGAGTTGACACAAAGTGAGATGAAAGGAGTAAATAATATTACAATTCAATTATTATTATTATTATTATTATTATTATTATTATTATTATTATTATTATTATTATTATTATTATTATTATTATTATTATTATAGCATGTTTTATTATCATTATCACCCAAGGGTCAGGACGTCATCAAATTATCATTCAACATGTCTCTCTCCTGGCGACCTCTAGTGTCTTTTATTTGTACTACAGTCAAGCTTACTAGCATTTATAAACAGAATGACCTTGACAATCATCCATGAACTCTGAGTTGACACTTTTTCTGTCTTCTTCCATTCCAACAGAGGCTGGGAATGCCTAAAGCCTGCCCCCAAGTGGTGAGTACCACGCAACACACAGATACTCAAATATGATCACAAATGAACATTTGAATACACACAGGCAATAATATTAAAGGGGAGCAACGCCCTAGGCTGATTTTGTAGTTCGTTTTCCAGTTTCCAGCAGATTAAAAATATGGCAGACGAGTAAGCAACACAGCTGCACCAAACAAATGAATAATGATTGCGATAGCTTGTCATAGGTGTGTCCAGAGCATACATGGGCAACTGGCGGCCCGGGGGCCACATGCGGCCCCCACCTTCACTTCATGTGGCCCGCAGGTTAATATCGGAATACTGATATATTATTGATTTCAGCAGTTCCAAACATGCAAACATGACCCGCTTTAATTACTTCAGTCTATATTAGTAGCTTAATGTCTTTTTTATGTCCAATGTATTTGTATTTAAGTTCATAAAATTGACATAAGTATAACTAAATGCATTTGAAATTAAATCAAAATGTTACTTTTCAGGATTCCAATTAAAAAATAGCAAAAGAAATGATCAGGATTCCAATTCAAAAATAGCAAAAATAGCAAGCTCAAAAAGCGCGTTTTGAGCTTGTAGATCGGCTATTGTGTGACAGAATGGCAGAGTATGAGACAGTACACACCTAAAATCTAACACACCCATTATTAATTTGATTAGCTGCAGCTGTTACATCAGTGGTTTTCAACCTTTTTCAAGAACCCCTAAAATTGATATACTGTACATTTGGCCGCGGACCCCCATCTGAAAATGTTCTGTGCCAGGGAGGGACCCCCAAAAGTAAAGATTTGGGTTAAAAAATGTTCGCTTTAAAAAACGTACGTATTCAAAGATTTGCACACATTTTAAAGATTTTTCAAAAAGTGCCGCGCTATGAGCTTGTAGAACTGCTATTTTTGAATAGCCAAAGCTAAGTGGTTAAAACGATTGTGACGCTATGTTAACTCATTTAGCTGGGGACCACCTGGTACATGGTAATGTACATCTCATTATGGACGTTTGCATGGGTAATGTTAAGCTTTGTAAGATTTGATTGGCATGAAAATGACATTTGCATCCCCATGGACCAATTGACACATTGACTGCCTGAGATTAAAACATAGTTTTTCATGCCCATGCCAGCGTTTTCTACCTTGTATTGACGATCTTTGGAGAGCTGCGGGAGCCGCGATGTGTACACGGAAGTAAACAAAGGGTGTCTGGGGGGTGGTGTCCTCTATCCACCGTAACAAAAATGTTTTAACCGCGATAGGCGGTTTTGTTGCTATCGCCCGTTGAAAAAGGCTTGTTTTCACACAAAAAAAAAGAAGAAATCCGAGAAGATGTGTTTTTCTACAAATCCTAATATAGGAGTGGACGGAAGTGACGTTTTTTAGGATGATGTCACATCCGTCCATTCCTTCTCTCAGAGTCAAGGGATCGTTCCTAAGCTGTGTTAGAGCGCCCTCTTGTGGATTTTTTTAAAAAGACGTAAACATACTTGGCAGACAATGTGTTAAATTATAGATGGTGTAAGAGGGCGTGTCCACAGAAAGTGTTTTTCCCCCTCATTTGCATGCGTCTTTCTGCCTAGCATTTCCTTTTTTCTCAGAGTAGCCATTTATTTTGACCCCTTCTTCTCCCCAATTTAATGGTTATGCCAATTAATTCCTCCGCACACATTTCTATGTTGTCACTGCTGTTGTGTCCTACATTGGGAGGACGTACTGTTGTACCCTACACAGGCTCACCTACCAGTGAGGAGCGTAAAATGTTTTTGGGCGGAGCGCCCTCTGCGCCTCGAGTTGAAAATAGTCCAGTATTTGGAGAGAAACGCCACTCATTTTGTTAGACCAACCAATTAAAATCGAAGAGAGGCGTGACTAAGTGTCCTTCCCCTGTGTGTAAGGCCAACAAACATGAGCGGTTGATCCTGGCTGTTTGACAACCGGACGTTGAATCATCACCACGACCAAGAGAAGTCCATGTTTACCGTTATTTCAAATATTTGTGTTAATAACGCAGATGACACCAAGTTTGATTGGTTCGAACGCCGCCTGCTCAGTGTGTTTAGTTAGAAGCACTCTGGACATGATATCCAAACACTCCAAAAACAAAGGGGAACAAATGGTGAGTATAAACAGTGTGGCCAAACACTGTGTCCTCTCACTGTCTTAGGACTATGAATTCCCATGTGTCTGCTGTATAGGACAATGGATTTTCATGTGTCCGCTGTCTTAGGACAATTAATTGCCATTATGTCTGCTCTCTTAGGACTATGAATTTCCATGTGTCTGCTGTCTTAGGACTATGAATTTCCATTGTGTCTGCTGTCTTAGGACTATGAATTTCCATTGTGTCTGCTGTCTTAGGACAATGAATTTCCATTGTGTCTGCTGTCTTAGGGCTATGACTTTCCATGAGTCCGCTTCCACCACCTCCCTGCTCATCACCTGAACGGATGGAGGATGTTTGGAGGTTGGAGGAGAGATAGAAGCCGCCTGTCAGACTGTCACTGAAGCCCCCTACTCTGCACACACTGTCCCCTACGTCACTGGTTCTCAAAGTGGGGTCCGGGGACCCACAAGGGGTCCTTGAGGGGGTTCCAAGGGGTTCCCGGCTAAATTAGTCAATATAGCGTATATCAGTTTAACCACTTTAACCCCTCCGTACGTCGGATATTTTAAAATAGCCGATCGATAAGTTCACAACGTGCTGCATGCTACGCGTTAGGAAATTGCTGTTCTGCTATTTTCAATATCTTGACAGAAATAGTAAATTTTTGAATATTTCTTTAACACAAATCTTGTATGGGGGTCCCTGGCACAACATATTTTCAGATGTATAAATAGCATAAATATTCATTTATATAGATACATATTTAATTACATGAATACATATACATTTATATAAATACATATACATTTATATAAATACATAATAATTTATATAAATACATAATAATTTAGGGGTCCTTGATATGAAAACGTTTGAGAACCACCTCCCTATACGTCACTCAGATACAGCTCACTTTAAACACTGAAGCCCTAATCCAAAAATGTTGAAAAGTAGCCGATCTACAAGCTCACAACGACACAACAGTTTGTAGATCAGCTATTTTTTGAAAAGTTTAGGAAAATCTTCACCCAAAATGGAGGAGGAAAAAAAGGATTGGGCCTAAACTTGCTCCTTGGGGCACTCCACATAATCGTAGGGAGGGAAACATGGCCGCTTCCCGCCCGAAATGAGGGACGCCGAGTGGGATTTATCCCCCCTAGTACGACCGCGTCGCTCCCCCCCCAAAATAACCGATCTACAAGCCATCAACGCCTCACATCGCCGCACGTTGATAGCTTTGAAGATCAATGAATTAAGAGGGGAGGGGGGGGGGGGGGGCTGGGGGTTCAGAGACTGTTACTGTCCCTCCAGGAGTCTGACTCTGTTAATGACACACACCTGCTAGCACAGACACACACACACACACACACACACACACACACACACACACACACACACACACACACACACACACACACACACACACACACACACACACACACACACACACACCAACAACATCAACAATCTTTGTAATTACAAGTATTCTGCTTTGTTAGCACTTATATATTATATGTACCTCCCCTAATATACCTACTGTACACCCAGTGGTGGAAAAAAGTACTGGACTTTTCTTTTCTTTTTTTTACTTCAGTAAAAGTACCCATATCACAAGGTAGAAATACTCTGTTACAAGTAAAAGGCCTGTATTCAAATTTTTACTTGAGTAAAAAGAGCAAATGTATTTGTGTCAAAATATACTTTTAAGTACTAAAGTAAAAGTACTTGTTATGAATGAAAAGATCTACAAGCATCACAACATAAGCTTGTAGATCGTCTATTTCCGAATAGCCAAAGTAACTAGTAACTCAAGTTTTCAAACGATTGTAGCGGAGTAAAAAATTCAATATTTGCCTGTTGAGGTTTGCCTAGCGGAGTAGAAGTATGTAATACTCAAGTAAAGTAAAAGTACCTTTTACTTAAGTACAGTACTTGAGTACATGTACTTAATTACTGTCCACCATCGGTATCTACCCTGCTGTACGTGATGTCCCCAATGACGGGGGTTTTGTGTCACGATTTATTTGTGGATTATAAGAAAAATGAGTGTTCATTTTCATATAATATTGTTCATTTTCATAAAATATGGTTCATTTTCATATGATATTGTTCATTTTCATATACAGGATCATCTAAAAGAATTGAATATCAAGGAAAATGTCATAGGCTATACGCCTATATACAGTCATCAAGTTTCAAACAAAAAAAGGTTTGAAATATTTCACTATGTATTTCTTTATGTGCAATGAATCTAGAATATATGAAAGTTTAACTTTTTTAACAAAACGTGTAAAAAAAAATGTTTTAGATGATCCTGTAATTGTTCATTTTCATATTATATTGGGTTGTTGTAAATCTGTGGTGTTACATTATGTAGACGATGATAATTAACATTCTCGTCATTTTAAAGATGATAATTAACATTCTCGTTATGTAAGCGCTGATAATTAACATTCTTGTTATGTAAACCTGTGGGCCGGGACCCACTTGTGGGCCGCGAGGGTATTGCAAGCGGGGGCCCCACCCAAAATTATTTGGCAAAACACTTTAAGATTGTGATGATAATAGAACATTAAAATTTAAAAGTGAGACCAATAAATATGAACTTAAAGTAATAGCCGTGTTAAGCGGTCACATGGGTGGGCCGTGAACGCTTTCAAGATCTGTAAGTGTACCTCGAACCAGTAAAAGGATGAGAACCACTAGTACTGATGCAAACGATACCTAGGCTCTATGCACAGCAGCCATATTGGAAAGAAATTTGGCCTCTTCCTTACATCCTTCACAGGTTTTACCAATGATACTAATGAAGGCTTTGTTCCATTTCATGTAGCACAGTACTTCTCAAACCTTTTAATTTCAAGGACCCCCCATAACTCTGAGAGTGTACAAATGGAACCAAATGGACTGGGTCCATTTGGTTCCATTTGTACACTTCTCAGAGTTCCACACCTTTTAGGGGCCATTTGGAACCCCCTCAAGGAACCATGAGGGTCCCTGGACCACATTTTGAGACCCACTGGTGTAGCAGAGTGTTTCCAGTGAGCCAACATGCACAATATCAGCTCCCTGACTCTGTTTAACCAGAATGGAACAGAGCCTTCATTAGTATCATTGGTAACACCTGTGAAGGAGGTAAGAAGAGGCCCAAATTCTTAGCCTGGTAAACCCCTCCCTCCGGAAATCTCATTTGTATTTGATCAAATGCAAATGAGATTTCCGGAAGGGGGGGTTTACCAGGCTACCAAATTCTCTCCAAAATGGCTGCTGTGCATAGAGCCTATTCTCGTTATGGTAAATGATGCTTATTATGAACCACATTCTGTGTTCCTTCTCCTTTTGACACCAACCCCTTCCAGACTCTTACGTTACACATTGTTGTCGTTTTTGTTTAGTTTTTCTAAGAACAACAAATATGAATTATAATATGAAACCAAAAGAAAATTAGAAGTACTTGTGTTCCAGTGTGGAGACAGATCTATACGGTATCATGTACAGTTGTGTATTAATCATCATAAAGCTAAACTTTGCACAGGGCTTCAACTTTCAGAAGATAATTCATATTTTGTAGCTTGTCGTATATAATAACTTCACTGTGACGAAGGGAGAATTATGTCTCGTTCATGCTTATTAGGGGATGGGCATTTGGAGCTTTTTTGGTAAACGTTTAACCTTTGGACTGCGGTTAACCGCCTATGACGTTATAACAATAAATAAAGTTGCAGTCCTCTATGAGTGGGCAGTTCAAATAAGGCCCAAAACATGTATTGTAACATATGTTAGGTCTATAGACTATATCTCATTCTGTAACGTTGTTTTCTTCTCTTCATTTTTTTTCTGTATTGT
>NC_137610.1:2508514-2651014 GCF_963280865.1 Gymnoscopelus braueri
AGAAACTAAGTAAAAGTCAGACTCGAGTTTATCGTGGTTTAATAACAATCACATGTTACAGGACTCATTATGTTGCATGAATGGAGCTGTATAATAATGGAGGGTCTAGCATTGATAGCATCTATAGGCTAGCTCTGGTGCTCTTCTCTCTGCTAGCTCTGCTCCATGGCGTTTAGGAGGAGTTCTCCTACTGTAACTGTAGCCTGCGTGTGTTCTCCTCATTTCAACAATGTCTACACTTCAGTAAAACCATTTAAATATATAATATCATTATGTTCTCTCCAGTCTGCTGAGCTCACACACAAACGCTCTGTTGAGCGGATCTGTCGGTAGATGGCGCACCGGAGTCACTCAAACAATATTTTCTCCGTCCGCTGGAATGTTATATTTTCTGGCAAATAAATGATTTTACTCAAAATATTTGTTTCTGAGAGTCTCCCCATCGTGTAGAGCAGGCTTTAAAAATCACCTCACTTTGTTTATGTGGGTACCGAAATTATAATGTTTATTTATTTTCACGACAGTGTAGATTTACAGTCTATCTCTATGGGAAATACGCAGTTCATTATGTTGTGGTGCTACGGTGTCGGTGCTTCTTAAAATAGCAAATCTACAAGCTCTCAACGTGTCACGGACGTGACGCGTTGTGAGCTTGTAGATCTGCTATTTTGGAACCGTCGTGAGTCGTCACTTGTGTCGTTATTAAAGCAGTTAGACTGGGATCCATTCACTTTGCAGTGTACATATCCGGTCTAGAGCCGGATACGGAAATGGTCTCCGTGTTTGCATGTGCGTATATGGTGAAAATGACCGGATGTTGTAGGCGGGCTTTAAACCGGATGTGAACAATGACAAGCCAATAGAAACCTCCATGCTTTCCACAGTAGACCGAGTCCCCCTACATTTTTAATTCATAGCTACAGGTTGTATTTTATTGGTACATGAGAGTAATAAAACGTCTTATTTATTTATTTGCTTCCTTCAGACAATGTAGAGGCATAGGTAATAATGATAATTATTATTATTATTGAAAGAGAAAGACAGAAAAAAGAGCCAAAAAAATGTTTTATACTACTAGGATAATAAAAATAGATCAGCATATATTATGTACAATGTAGGTATAAGCTTGAATATTATATACAGCATCAGTAACATAAAAAATGCCCCAAAATTCTAGACCACTGGATAAAATTCAGTCCATTAATAGGCTATCCTGCATATATCTTCTGTCGGGCATATATCAGCTATGTCCAACATATTAACCTTTCAGGAAAAAAATAATAATAATAACATAATGCATCAAAGTTAGTATGGTGACTTTATATACATTGTCAGGTACATTGTCACTTTACTCAAATCCAGCCCAAGTGGAGTTAGGAGGTTTTTGATCATTAATGTGGAGTGACTTCATCATTCAGGGGACAAACCACCTAACTCCACAATCTCCTAACTCCACATCATGGGGAATTGAAGCTACTGTAATAGAAATGGCAGGCTTTCTATTCCTCGGAAAGTTAGCATGATATAATAGAAGCCATTGTTCTTGCATAAATAAAGAAATAAATAAGACATTTGAAATGAAATGACCATAGGCTGTCACAATTATGACATTTTGCTTATTTATCTTATACTTAAAAAAAGATTAAATGTGGAATTAGACAATCTACAAGCTCAACACACGTCACATCAAATAAAGGCATGGGTTTCCAAGGCTACATCGCGACAGGTTTTGAGCTTGTAAATCTGCTATTTTCACTACCATTTTAGATTTTCTTTTCAACATGGAAATGATTATGACAATTATGCAAATAGATAATTATGCAAAAAGATATCTAAAATAATTGTGATTATGTAATAATTGTGACCGGCCTACAGATGATGTCACTGGTAGGCAGGTTTCAGAATTGTCCACAGCCCTCCTCTGAGACACAGGTGGTACCATATTATAATGGGCATTACTGAGGACCAATTATATGAAGATGAAGTCGTACTAAAAGTACATTTTTGAGTATCTGTACTTAACTTGAGTATATGTATTTTTGGAGACTTATGGCTTTAAATCCACTACATTTCCAAGGACAAATATTGTACTTTTGTGTCCACTAGGACTGGAAGTACATACTGTAATGAGGTAACCACTTAAGCCATATCTCAAATACAGTGAAAAAAGCATATCTACAAGCTCACAACACGCTGTGATGTGACAGCTTGTAGATCTGCCATTTTCACTGACTATTATTGCTATTTTGTATACTTGAATACATAAGTATTTTTAAAAGCCAGAACTTTAACTGAAGTACAAGTCTGACTGAGCGACTTTCAGTTGTAGTGGAGTAATATTTGACCAGGAGTATCTATACTTTGACTCGAGTACTGGGGTTGAGTACTTTGTCCACCGTTGACAATTGCCCAAACCAAACAGAAGTGTTTTAACCTATCAGGATGGAGTATGGGAACAACCTCCCTCCTTGGGAAGAGGAAGTCCAGTTCGGCTGTTCCGGAGCGACCTCCCGACCCCAAGCGCCCCGCCCCCGGCGAGCCAATCACATCACCCGCCGCCGGAGAGGCTCCTCCCACTCCCACCACCCCTACACCTGACCCACCAAGCAGCCAATCAGCTCCCAGTGCCACCACGACCACACCTGTGAGGTGAGAATCCACCTCACCACCTAGCACTCACCTCTTCACACTCCACCTCACCCCCTAGCACTCACCTCTTCAGACTCCACCTCACCCCCTAGCACTCACCTCTTCACACTCCACCTCACCCCCTAGCACTCACCTCTTCACACTCCACCTCACCCCCTAGCACTCACCTCTTCACACTCCACCTCACCCCCTAGCACTCACCTCTTCACACTCCACCTCACCCCCTAGCACTCACCTCTTCACACTCCACCTCACCCCCTAGCACTCACCTCTTCAGACTCCACCTCACCCCCTAGCACTCACCTCTTCACACTCCACCTCACCCCCTAGCACTCACCTCTTCACACTCCACCTCACCCCCTAGCACTCACCTCTTCAGACTCCACCTCACCCTCTAGCACTCACCTCTTCACACTCCACCTCATCCCCTAGCACTCACCCGTTCAGACTCCACCTCACCCCCTAGCACTCACCCCTTCACACTCCACCCCACCCCCTAGCACTCACCCGTTCAGACTCCACCTCACCCCCTAGCACTCACCTCTTCGCACTCCACCTCACACCTTAGCACTCACCTCTTCAGACTCCACCTCACACCCTAGCACTCACCCGTTAAGACTCCACCACACCCCCTAGCACTCACCTCTTCGCACTCCACCTCACACCTTAGCACTCACCTCTTCAGACTCCACCTCACACCCTAGCACTTGACTCTCCTTGTTCATTGCTTACCTGGTATCCTATAGTTTCAAATGTACAGTATATCATTTACAGTAGATAGCATGTTGTTTTTAGACAGATGCTACTGTAGGTTTATGTTTACCTGGTTGTTTATTGACTAGAGTTCATGTTTACTCTGCTTATAGGCTCTATGCACAGCAACCATATTGTAAAGACCTTCACAGGTGTTACCAATGATACTAATGAAGGTTCTGTTCCATTTTGGTCAAGCAGAGTCAGAGGTGCTGATATTGTTCATGTTGGCTCACTGGAAACACTCTACTGCACTAGTGGGTCTCAAAGTGTGGTCCAGGGACCCTCATGGTTCCTTGAGGGGGGTTCCAAATGGCTCCTTACGGGAGTGTAACTCGGTGTACAAATGGAACCAAATGGACCCTTAAGGCACGCACACACTGTAGGATATTTGGTCAGATTATGCTGTCGGGGACAGCATAATCAGATTATGCTGTTTTGGGTCTCGCCGACAAAACCGGCGAGCTGACGCAGATCGGGCTGTGATTGGCGAGGTTTTGGTCGCTGTGTGTGAAAGGCTCTGCGAGACGATTCGGCCACGATAATTACGCTCGGCGATGGCTTCCCGACCGTTTCTAGATATCTAGCAGGTTTGATATTCGGCTCTGTCGCCGACTGGACATCAGACAGTATCATACAATATGAAAGGAGCTGAGAGCACTCTGCAAGGAGAACCGCCCACAGCCAATGAGAGCACATTACAGTCACCGTGGCTATAGGGGAGGGTCGCTGGATCTGACCACAACAAACAGTCCCTACCGCAATATTAGTATATTACCGTCCATTAAGTTAAACATTATACAAAATGAGAGAGTGAGCGAGCGTGCTCGAGGCTGGGCTGTTTGTTTAAGAGGAATTGCACAGAGAGAGAGAGAGAGAGAGACTATGCGAGTGTCTGTGTAGACAGGCTTGCCAGATTTTGCGAGAAAAATAAGCAAACAGAAACAGGTTTGTGAAAACAAGCCCAACAAAAGCGACTATGAGCACTTTAAACCTATATATACAAATACATTGGATATTTAAAAATAGCCGATCTACAAGCTCACGTTGTAGATAGGCTATTTTAGAGAGAGAGGCTATTTTAGAGAGAGAGAGAGAGCGAGAGATCGATCGATCGATCACGGGAGACGTCTGTTAAAATGAATTGGAATAAAAACAAATGTATGTATTGGGTCTGACTCTGGATAGCATCCTAGTGAACTATCCTACAGTGTGTAATCCCTGGTCGGGATCAATCTATAGGGTGAAAACCACAACGATATATGACAGCCGATTTCAAGAAATAAACTCCTGCAATGTGTAATGCTTATCGATCAGATGACTCCCCGACCACTTTAAAAGTCCTACAGTGTGTACCTGCCCTTACCCACACCTCCCGGGTTAGACTCCTACTTAAGACATTACCTTTTCCAACAACCGCGGACTACTTTTTTATACGCCAATAAAGTATAGTTTTGGACCGTGAAGGAGGGGCACAGTCTCAAGCAAACTTGAGCCACGAGAAGCACCACGAGCGCGTTGCTGTGCTTGAGCTCGCTTGAGCCTACTCAGTGTCGTTGTAAGGTTCGCTTGAGTTCGCTTGAGCCTACTCAGCCCCGTCCGAATTATGTACCGATAGGCACAGAATCGTAAATTATCGCCCCCCTAGGCAATGCCAGCGCCGAGCATTATTTTCCACCACGGAGTACTGTCCTCCTGGCCCCGCCCCCCGCTACTGCGAAGCGATAGGAAAACGCCACTCGCCGGCCAAATAGAACAGAGCCTTCATTTGTATCATTGGTAACAGCTGTGAAGGAAGTAAGGAAGAGGCCCAATTTCCTTCCAATATGGCTGCTTTGCATAGAGCCTATTCTGACCTCAAGTCGCTCTGAATAAGAGAGTCTCATAAATGCCCGCTTTGTAAATCGTTCCACCCAACAGCCAATCAGCTGCTGACGTTGACCCGTCCAAGACGGAGAGACAAGAAGAACCTATAGAGATCCATGATGAAGATGATGATGATGATGATGATGGGGGTGGTGATGGTGGGACCAGGTCTTCCTCTGACTCTGGCAGTGATGATGTAGAATTATTGAACAACGTTCCACACGACTCAGACACCGACCTGAAGGTCCAACCTCGTCCACAAGCTGCTGCGCTATCAGGTCTGTCTTTCTATGCTTTTTATTAATGTCCCTCAGTTTGATCTGTTTAACGATGACAAAAATGAATTAATCAATAGATAACTAATGTTACATATTGGCCAGGTCTGTGTTCAATACACAGCTGAGGAGTATCTGTGATCTTCTGCATCATGATGCCTGTTCTGATTTTACATGTTTTGATACGGTCATTTTAATCGTTTGATATTGTTAGATCATGTCGTGAGAAAGCGTAATTTTGAGTTGGTGGTGTAGTATTCTGAAATGAATGATGACACTTGCACGATCGGTATTCTATCACTCGTTTGTTGTTTGCAAGTCACATCACTGTTGGGTGAATTAACCTTGTGATACTGCCTGTCTGTCTGTCGGTCTGCTGCTTGGAACTGGGAGAGCTGGGGAGGGGGAGGGGCGGCTGTTAGACTGACGACTCTCGCAGCTCACCTCTCCGCTCTCCCCTATTGTTAATGCATACTAACAGTTGATTCATTAAGACCGGGAACACGTTTGTGTCATTTTTTGATTTCTTTCAGCTATCTTTTTAAATCGTGAAAATGTGTGCACATTTTTTAATATATATATTTTTAAAGCGAAATTTGTAACTCACATCTTTGCTTCTGGGGGATTCTACAAATGTACAAATTCTAAATCCTAACAGTTTAAAAAAAAAACGTATGTTGCTATAATATCAGTGGTTCTCAAACTTGATCATGTCAAGGACCACCGAAAATGATATGTATTTGGCCGTGGACCCCCCCCCCCCTCCCATCTCAAAATATTTTGTTCCTGGGAGTTCCAGGAGAAGTTAAAATGTTAAAGTGAAAAATGTTCCCTTAAAAGTATATATATTCAAAGATTTGCACACATTTTCACGATTTTTCAAAAAATAGCAGATCTACAAGCTCGTAGCACGGCACGGCACCCGTGCTACGAGCTTGTAGATCTGCTATTTTTGAATAGCCAAAGAAATCTTAAAATGACACAGATGCGTCCCCGGTCTTAATGGGTTAATGCAAATAAAGTCACACACACTACGAAATGCTACCAAATAAACCACCATCAGTGCTGCAGTTTAGAGGAAAGAAGGTGAGAAATGTGTTCTATCTTTTGTTATACTGCATGTAGTCTATATTAAAAATAAAGACTGCATGGCACATGATTGATCATTACGGTCAGTCATTGATTGAGCAACGATGTGACAACGCCTCGTAGAAGGTACGCCATGTTAAAAGTCAAGTGGAAACTGACTAGGCTACAAGAAAATGAGAAAGGCAAAAAGCCATCCGAGACTTTTGTGAAACCTTTGTGTGTGGTGATGATCCGTGGTGATCTTGCATAGAAGGGATTGGAATTCCTTGGTGTTAGCTATGCTGAGTGTTTTGCTTGGAGGCGGTCGGCGGGGCCACCGTGGCTCCACAACGCTGTCAATCACAGGACACCTGGCTTGATATTTTGAGGGCAACATATCAAGCCTCCTCCTATATCAAGCTAGCCTGGTAAACCCTCCCTCCGGAAATCTCATTTCCATTTAATTTCAGGAGTGAGTCTGGCATGATCGCCCATTCTGCAATATTGGCTGTGGGCTGGAGTTGGGCGGGAGTAATACCGTTGACTGACAACCCCTTCAGCCAATGATCGTTGTTCCCCTTCAGCCAATCAGCAGTTCATTTTTACCACCTCCAGGCTATGTGACGCAACGGGACTTTTGAGACGGCCATGCCCAAAATAGGTTGCCTTATTCGGATACATGCGTGTCACTGCCCGCCCCTGCCGGTTCTCTAAATTTTTATTTTTAAATAGGCTCTGTCATGATTAATTGACCACATATATGAAGTTAAACAACTCAATTCTATCCAAACGATATCTTAAAAGTAAATTCCGTGCCTCAAAAAAGAAGTTTGAGAGCATTTTAAAACCAAAAGTAAGAAGTGAAGACAACGCACAACAACAATGGCTGCCGTTCGTCTTTTGTCGGCTGCACTCAGGCTGCACTCGGTCCCATTCGGGCTCACTCGAACTCGCCACCTGATTGGCCAACTGTCGCTGTCAGTCACAGAACGATGAGCGACGACGCTGATAGGCTTGTTTTTTTGGTAATGCGCTAGAAACGCCCATACAAGCCTTCATGCCAGACTCACTCCTGAAATCAAATGGAAATGAGATTTCCGGAGGGAGGGTTTACCAGGCTAATATCAAGCCCCCTCAGAGAAAGCTTGACTAGGGCGCAAATTGGGTCAGATCCGGGCCTGGGTGTCTCTGTTTCTTCTTCATACGCTCTTTAAAGCAGTGGTTCTCAAACTTTTAAGGCCGCGGCCCCCCAAAATAATCATTTGAACTGGGGACCTCTCAAGATAATCACACGTCGCCTCAGTTGGGATTTTCCAGCTGGAGTAAAGACACCAAAGCAACAAAACGGTTTGTTCGTGTCGCCACGTTCGCACCGCGCCAAAGTGACATATTTGCATTGACTCTGCATGTAATGGTGTGGTGGGAACACACATTGACATGGTACAAATATGGTTCCATTTGTAAACTCTTAGAATTACAGAAGACCAATAATGGTCCATTTGGTTCCATGTGTACACTGTTGGGAGTTACAGACAGACCCGTAAGGGTCCATTTGGTTCCATGTGTACACTCTCAGAGTTACAGACCTGTAAGGGTCCATTTGGTTCCATGTGTACACTCTTACAGTACGTTTTAACAGCGGGCGACTCTCGGGCGATCGCCGGGCGACATCGTCCAAAAGATAAAGAAAATCCATCTTTCATCGCCCACTTCGCCCAATCGCCAGTAGTTGCCGGCTCTCATAGACATATAATGCACTTCCGGAAAATACTATCCTGATCGCCCGCTGTTAAAACGCACCGTCAGAGTTACAGACCTGTAAGGGTCTATTTGGTTCCATGTGTACACTCAAAGTTACAGACCCATAAGGGTCCATTTGGTTCCATGTGTGTACACTCTCAGAGTTACAGACCTGTAAGGGTCCATTTGGTTTCACGTATACACTCTCAGAGTCACAGATCTGTAAGGGTCCATTTGGTTCCATGTGTGTGTACATTCTCAGAGTTACAGACCTGTAAGGGTCCATTTGGTTTCACGTGTACACTCTCAGAGTTATAGACCTGTAAGGGTCCATTTGTTTCCATTTGTACACTCTCAGAGTTACAGGCCCGTAAGGGTCCATTTGAACCCCTGGTGGTCCCCGGACCTCACCTTGGGAACCAGTGGATTCAAGTTGTCAGTCATTAGGTTTCCATAGAGGCCAACAAACACTGCTGCTCTGCTGCCACCATGTGGCTGCTAAAGTCAAATGCTGCATAAATAGTCTTTTATTTCAAGATGAAGGATTTTAAATGGTAAAACAAGTAACTTCAACTTTACTGACACATCACAGGTTTATTTCTCATCCAAACATCATTTGTAGTTTTCAGGAAAGGGAAGAAGAATAGAGATGGAAAGATAAAACAAGAAAAAGAGGTCAGATAATTAAATAATACTGATATGAACGCGCTCAGTGAAATTGAAATATACAACACATCAGGTCAGATGTCCCCCTCCGAAAAAGGCGGTGGTATGAGGCAGTTAAAAAAGCAGATAAATAATATGAACAGACATATTTTATTATAGTATTAACCTCATGTATACAGTGGTCAGTTGTGGAAAGTAACTAAGTACATGTACTTAAGTACAATTGTGAGGTATTTTTAGGTCTACAACTGGGGTATTTACAATTTTCAATACCTTTACTTCTACTCCATTACACCTCAGAGGCAAATATAGTACTTTTACTTTTACTTACTTTTAAATATTATTATAAAACATACATTAAAGACTTCAGCCCTATATAGACTTAGCCTATTTGAAAATAGCCGATCTACAAGCTCACAACCTTGTGAGCTTGTAGATCTGCTATTTTCAAATGATTTTGAAAACATGAATGGAAGATTTCTACATAATGAGTACTTTTACTTTTGGTATTTAAGTACATTTTGATACCAATGCTTTTGTTCTTTTACTCAAGTAAATTTTGAATACCAGACTTGTACTTGTAAAAGAGTATTTCTGTATTGTAGTATTGATACTTTTACTTAAGTGAGTACTTCTTCCACCACTGACAGTGGTGCTCAGTTAAATTGTCTCTGTCTACTTGTGCGATTCTGTTTGGGCCCCGGGTTTGGATAACTTGTGAAAATAGCAGGTCTAAAAGCTGACAATGCTTGGTGAGCTTGTATGACCCTTTTTTGAAATGAAATTATTGTGAAAAATGTTTGAATTTGTTTTTAATTCTTTAGAATTTTGGGAAACAGGTCTAGGACAGTGGTTCTCAACCTTTTCAGGCTGTGACCCCCGAAAAATAATCATATTTGAACTGGGGACCCCCCACCCTGACAAGCACTTGGAATGTAGGAGTTGAGGCATTACATTTAGTTGACTCGGTTCCACAGATAAATATTGTGAAAATAGCCTAGCGTTGCGAGGCGTTGTGAGCTTGTAGATCGGCCATCTTCACAATTTTTGTCTCTTTCTTATATTATTTGACAATTTGGCCCATGTTTGACCAGTTTTTATAGTAGTTTGTTGATTTCTTTTGATGCAGTAATGGTGTTTTTTCTTCATTTCTTTTGGTATTATAAAGGTCTTGAAAGTCCTTAAATTGTCACTCCACTGTCATCTGGGGGCCCCCCCAAAATCATGTGGGGACACCCCTGGGGGTCCCGACTCACAGGTTGAGAACCGCTGGTCTAGGACTTCTAACCCAACATGTCTGTTATGTTTGCCTGCAGGTGACTCTAACGAGGTGGACATGTGTGACGCGCCCTCTCCCACACCCTCCACTAGAGGAGCCCCAGGAATGTCTCTCCCTCCGTCCCCAAGCCGGTCCACCCACCATCCTCCTGGAAAAGACCAGCCTTCTTCTTCTCCTCTTCTTCGTCTCAGCTTGTCTCCTGGCCTGCTCGCCAAACGTCCTACGGCCACGCCCCCCTCTTCGTCCCCTCGCCGCATCACCCTGGCCCCCAGGGGCCCCGAGGTGACCGTGATGTGCCACTACTGTCCCAGGTTAGAAATGCTGTCGATTGTTCCTTTTTTATTAATTTTTTATTACATTTCAACTTTGTGTTTTCCATCATTTCAGTTTAGATTTAATACATTTTATTTACATTTTTATTACATTAGTTTTTTATTTAGTGAAATGGCTTAGTTTAGTTTTTTGTTTTGTTTTCTTTCTTTTTTTTTCTCGTTTATTTATTCAGGGAAGCCCATTGAGAGCAAGCTCTCTTTTTCAAGGACTCCCTGATAACAGCATATAAAACATAAAATACATACATAATGATAAACAATAACAAACATTTGAATCGTATTACAATCATCACAGATGCAAATAAATATAGTGTTACATGAAACAGGTGCAGACTATGTAATGTGTCCTCAAGAAGCACCCTGAATGTCTCTATTGAGACCAATCGCTCCAGTTTCAGAGAGTCCTGAAGTTTGTTCCATTTGTGTGGAGCATAATTAATGAAAGCTGTCTTTCCTTGTTCACTGCTCTTACGTGGACTGGTATATCTAGTGTTCATCCAATCAAGAGGAATTAATCAGCGCTGACGCCGCAAAAACGTCAACAAAGAAGTGAATGTAGTCTTGTGTAGCCTGGGATCAACTCCTTTTTTGTTTTTCTGATCCAGTCTAGAGCGGATAAAACCCGCGGCCAAAACCATGGCGGAAACCAAGAGCACCGGTGCACCTCCAGAATGATTCCCCTTGTTTAAAATGTGTTTAGTTTGATATATTATCGTTTTGTTTTGGTGTAATAATCGTTTGGTATATCCATATTTTATTCTAACTCATAACGCCACTAGCGAGACTAAACTAATTGATTCGCATTATGTGCGGGAACAAAAAACTATGCGACGCCAACCGGAACCCACTTCCACTTTTCTTTTTTTCTAAACCTGATCACACGGCTCAGTTTTAGAATGAAAACCAGGCTTTCCTCCAAGTGGAAAGCCTGCTGACACGAGGTTAAGGCTTGTGCATATTCCCAACCAATCAGACAATATTTTATGAAGGCGTATGCAACGCGTCAGAGGCGTCATTCCAAAGCCTATACCGCTTGTGCTATAACCACGGCCCGCTTCTTTGATGCGCGTGGAACTGCCTGCGACGGAGGCGCGCCATCTGCAACCTTCTATCAGAATATAGACCTTAGGTCTGACCTTGATTATTCGAATAGTCGACTATCAGTTGAGGGCAGTCTGAGTCAACTGCAATCTCTTAGTTGAATTATGAAAAAAAAAAGTTTTTCAATAAAAAAAAAAATTCAACTGAGAGATTGGCCTATATTTGTAATATTAATTAACTAATAGTTTGCCAAAAATAGGATATACATCAAGTATTGTGAGAAACCAAGCAAGTATATGTTAAATTAGAAATTAAGCACCCCTACAGCCCAAATGGAATCTTCCTCTACTGCATAACATCTTTTTTTGCATGATTGAACTGCCAATCTGTCGAATCATGCCAAAAAAAAAAAAAATCAAAAGAAAATCTCAATCAGATTCGACTATAGAAATCCTTAGTCGGGGACAGGCCTAATAGATCTATTTAACACGTATTTTAACAAAAACAAATGATTCACCCTACCTTTTTTTTTAAATGAGTATACATATGAATTAACCAGTTCCAGACAGCAGTGTGCGGTGAAGACCTGCCTGGTGTGCGGCGCCTCCATGTGCACGGAGCACTTGCGCCCCCACCTGGACAGTCCGGTGTTCCAGAGCCACACGCTGGTCCCTCCCATGGAGGACATCGCCCCCTGGAGGTGCCAGGAGCACCAGGAGATGAACCGCATCTACTGCCGGCAGTGTGCCGTGTGCGTGTGCACCGTGTGCACCGTGATCGGAACGCACCGGGAACACGCCTGCATCAGCATCCGAGAGGCCGAGAGAGAGCTCAGGGTGAGATACCTGCCACTGGTTCCCAAACTGGGGGGGTCCCCAAAATGTTTTGGGGGGGGGTCCCCACATGATTAGCTTAATGTGCAACATTGTTTTCTCACTCAACAGTAAACACACCAACATACAGTATAAGTGTATACAGGGTATCTGCACATTTCTAAATTTTCTATTTAATGACTTTTAAGACCTTTTTAACACCAATGTGTCAAGTATTACGTAAGAAAGAGGCAAACATTGTGAAAATAGCCGATCTACAAGCTCACAACGCCTTGCAGTGCGAGGCGTTGTGAGCTTGTAGATCGGGTATTTTCACAATATTTATTTGTGGAACCGAGTCAATCTAAATGTAATGCCTACAATTCCAAGTGTTTGTCAGGGTGGGGGGGTCCCCAGTTCAAATATGATTATTTTGGGGGGTCGCGGCCTGAAAGGTTTGGGAACCCTTGAAATACCATACAATACGATGACAGGAATTTAAAAAATCCACAAAAGGTAGCACATCCCACATTTTGAATCAATGGAGGACAAAGTAGCCTACTCACATTTCCACTTTTTTTTTATGGGCACACACCAATAAACAAACACTTGATGCGTTTCGCTAAGAGCCTTCATCAGAGCAAGGCTCTTAGTCGTAACGCGTAATCGGTCGTTTATTGGTATGTGTCAATACAAAAAGTGGAAATGTGAGGTTTTGGTTGTGTAGTTATCTTGTCATGATGTAACTCCAGATACAGTATTACTGATCATTGTTCCAAAAATATCCTCCTCATTGACTTACATTTTCAGGTGAAACAGCTCTCTCTAAGTCACTCTTTTAGCACTGTATTAAACACAAACAATGCTTATTTAGCCGATAGATAATATAAGTCTCCTAGGGAGCTTACTGGGGAAACAGAGAGTGAATTAAAGGAGTTGTTCAACCAAAACATTTCTTATTTCTTATTTTGTTTTTATCGCATTCCTAAGCCAATAATTTGATGACCTGCGGTCTCTCCGATAGGAGACACAAAGAGTCTCCTTTGTGTCTCCTACCGGATACATTAGCATCTTTATTATTATCATCAAATTATTGGCTCAGGAATGTGACAAAAACAAAACAAATCTCCATGAATTCAATGCTTCATGGGGTGTGTAATTGATAGAAAATAAGATTTTTGGGGGGTGAACTACTCCTTTTAAGGACATCATTTCCGGTTGGCGTACATTCAATTCATTTGAGTGATGCGTGTCAGTCAATAATAATGTGGGAACACAACCTGACAGAAAGGGTCATATTAGTCTAAGAGAGGACTGAACCTTTTTAACATTTAAAAAAAATATTTAGCATTTTCTTTTTAGCTACACTGGTTTTACCTCAAGGCTTTATGCCCACATGTTATTAATGTTTTGTTTTCTGCTTTCTTAGATCTTTTTGTGGTTTTTATGCAAATGTTTATTGTAGCCCTTTGAGATTTGTTCAAATGTAAAGTGCATTATAAATAAAATTTATTATTATTATTAGTCTGACGTTATCTTCTGTGATGGGTGGTTGGGAAGAGTCCAGGTCTTTTCTCACATCCACTCTGGTAATATACATAATGATGTGTGTGTGTGTGTGTGTGTGTGTGTGTGTGGGTTATTACATCAGGAAACTTTGAAGGACGACATTAAACATCTTCAGGAGAATGAACAGACGCTGGTCAACAGAGTGACTCAACTCACACACAAGAAGCAACAGTACCAGGTACACAAACCAGCTGTATTTGTACATGTATTCATGTGTACTACGTGCAGACAGACAGTCACCCACCAACTACATAGTCATAATGTCACCAGTAGGGCTGTGTCACGACTATGACATTTTACTTGACGATTAATTGTCGTTCAATTAACTGCGATCAACGATTTAATTGTGTTTCTGTCGTTCCGACATTGGAGCATTATGAACAAAAATTACACTTCTGTTTGGATTTTAGCCAGGCTTTGTAACCTAAAGTTGCACAGGGCAGATATGACACGAAAAAACTAAACAAAAATACATTAATAGTGTAAATAGCCCAGCTTGGAATCCAGAAGAAAGCGCTCTTTCAGCGTTCGTTTTATTTTTTTCACTTCACTTCTCCGTCTGGCTATCATCCTTTTTGAAACGTCACCAATTACATAGGCAAGTAAGGAATTGACTTGAATTTTACATGGGAAGGCTCTGTCCCGCACCACAGACCAATCAGAAGCCGCGGCACCTGGGTGCCCGTCCCGACGGTCCCGCCCCGTGGTAATGTCAGCTTTACCAGGCTTCGAAACGAAGTGAGAAAAACAAATCCGCCGAACGGAGAAAATCAGTCTGGACTGTTTTAACTCTACACTAATTAAAACAAGCTGACAAACGCGTCACGATGTGACGTGATGGCTACCTTCGCCAAATGTTCACCACAGCGCAGGATCACTACGGTTCATGTGGTCTTGTGTCGGACCATTTCTAACTTCCAGTCAAATTCCAAACTTCCAAACATTCATATCCCACAAGGAAGGTAAACCATTTGCATGTGTGAAAAAAAGGTTTTAAAATAAAACACGAAAAATTGTCCGGAGTGCTCACACAAAAGCCTGAGTAAACGTCAAAATGACCCGAAACATGTTTTGAAAGTGAAATAGCCCTTTAACCCATTAAGACCTGGAACGCATCTGTGATTTTTTTTGATTTGAGCTAAAAAGCAGTATTTTACACTTTGGCTATTCAAAAATAGCAGATCTACAAGCTCATAGCGCGGCAGCTTGTAGATCTGCTATTTTTGACAAATCGTGAAAACTTGTGCAAACCTTTGAATATATATATTTAAAGCGAACATTTACAATTATCTCTAGCAAAGAAGAGATTACCTATTTGGGTTGTATCCTTGACAAATACCTGACAGGTGAAAGCATGGCTACAAAGGTGGTCAAAAGAGTTAACCAGAGAACCAAATTTATGGGCAGAGTTTCCTCTTTTGTCAACCCTCAGGCCCTCAGGACCCTCTCTGGGGCCCTGATTCAACCACTTTTTGACTATGCTTGCACCTCCTGGTACTCCAACACCTCAGTGTCACTGAAGACTAAGCTTCAAACCTCCCAAAACAAACTGATTCGGCTACTCCTCGGTTTGGGGCCCATGACCCACCTTTCTCCCACCCATTTTGCCAGCCTAGGCTGGCTCAGGGTGGAAGACAGGGTTAAACAACAAAAAATGGGACTGGACTTCAAAATTGTAAATGCAAATTTGCCCGATATGCCCCCTATTCCCGCATATCTGAGTAAATACCTCCAAAAGGTTAGCGACACCCACAGTCACAATACCAGAGGGAGCGTTAACAACAATTTGGTACCACCCACCCATAAAACAAACATGGGCAAATTCTCCTTCTACAGCACTGCCACCCAGGATTGGAATAGTCTAACTCCATCCCTCAAAACATGCAGTTCGCTGGGCTCATTTAAAAGAGCCTTAAAAAAGCACCTTTCAGGTGGCCAAAGGAGGAGGTAGTACCATTTTCCCGTTAGACAGCAGACCCCCCCCCCCTGTTCTTGTACATATCATTTTCCCCCTCTTTTTTATTTTTTTGTTGTACATAGTGATATCTTTTTTGCTGTTTTTTTTTTGTAATGATATTCGAACTGTGGTGCCACTATATATGTATATGAATTGAATACCAAGGCCCTCATTGGAAACAACTCCGCAAGGACTTTTATGAACGGACCTGTTAGACAAAGTATTTTAAATGTAACTGTGCTGTTTTACATTTTTTGCTAAATAAAATATTCAATCAATCAAACTCAAATCTTTGCTTCTGGGGGTCCCTGGAACAACACATTTTGAGATGGGGGTCCGCGGCCAAATACATATCATGATGTTGGGTCCTTGACATGAAAAAGTTTGAGCACCATTGATATAGAAACTATTTTTCATAATACTGTTGGGATTTAGAAAACATTTGTAGAATCGGCTTCAGGTATTAATGGGTTAACTATAATAACTCTCTGTTCTCTCTCTCGCTCGCTCGCTCTCTCGGTCTCACTCTCGCTCTCTCTCCTCTCTCCAGACCCTCTTACAGACGGCGCGCGCGGGCGTGTCCCAGCAGTACGTGGCGATGCGGGAGGCCCTGGAGCAGGAGGAGAGCACGGCGCTGCACTGCGTGGAGCGGGAGGAGAGGAGGTGCGTGGGAGGCGTGGAGGAGAAGCTGTGCGCCTTCCAGGGCGCCCTGGCCTCCATCCAGCAGGGGCTCCACTCCCTGGAGACCCTGGCCGACGCCAGAGGAGACCAGCGGCTGCAGGACCAGGCCTTCATCATGGTGAGATGATGATGTTGATGGGACATTATGTACCTCTTATCTCCATGTTCTAACTGTTTGTGATTTTTCGTAAATTAACGTCCCTACTTCATCATACTACAGCGTCACACAAAAGCATCAAAAATAGCAGATCTACAAGCTCTGCTATTTTTGCTATTTTTGAATTTGTATCCTGAAAAGTAACTGCTTTGGACACATGAGGTTTCCACCCGACAGAGACTATTATTTAGAGGTAGTCAGTCAGTCAGTTAGTTAGTAAGGCGTCACAATTTTTTATACGAATCGATGTCCAATTCAGTTGAATTTAAATTAAAAGCAGGATTCTCGTTATTTTGTTACTTTTTGAGAAACGAAGTGTTTTTTTCTTCACAATTCGAGGCTCATTCGCCTAAATGAATAATGATACAGCTGTCAGTGCTGGAGAAAAAGGACGTTTTAACCCTCTAGACTTTTAGTAAACTGGACCTGAGTTGGTTCTTTATTTAGATCACTTTTTTCTCCTTCTACATCAAATCTCTTGGCCAAAAATTACCGATCTACAAGCTCACATCGGGAGCTTGTTGATCTGCTATATTTGGCCCCCCAGAATAAGAGTTTAGGGGGTTAAACATCGAAAATCGAATCGTGACCTTGAAATCTAAAATCTAATTGTGGATTAGGCAAATCGTGACACCTATTAGTTAATTAGTTAGTCAGTTAGTTTTAGTTACTTTTATTGTACTTCCAGTACATTAAGTCAAATTTGACAGAGCAACTTTCATGTGTGGTGGAGTAATATTTGACCAGGAATATTTATACTTGGACTGAAGTACTGGAGTTGAGTACTTTGTCCACTATAGACGTAGCTGTTTCTGCTACAAACATCTTCTTCTCTTGTTCTTCTGTCTCATCACAGGAATACAGCAAGGTGGCCCAAATGTAAGTCACTTCTATTTTCAATTCAATTTTTTATAGTTCCAAATCACAACAGCTTATTGATTAATTGATTGAATATGTCCTGGCAAATTTAAAAGTACAACCGCATACGATACAAAAAGAGCCACATGAATTATCACATATAAAGCCAATGGCTTTGTTTCCACTTTAACCCGAGAGTTAATCCTCGATCTGCCGGGTCAACTGTCACAGATTATGTTTCTGTAATAATAATACTAGCTTTACTGCTGTCATATTCCTTAAATTTAACTAGTTTAGAATTGTGTTTGTGTTTGTGTGACGAGCGGGCCGACCCGTAGCCCGCAGGTCCCGCGGGTTGAACCGCGGGGGACGGACGGGTTATAGCTTACGATGCAATTATCGCAGGGCGGGTGAAGCGGGCCAACCCACGGAAGAAAAAAACCCCACCAAAACACACCTTTTCTCTCTCGCGCGCGTGCTCGCTCTCTCTCTCTCTCCCCCCCCCCCTCTCTCTCTCTCCCTCCCTCTGTCCCCCCCCCCTCTCTCTCTCTCTCCCTCCCTCTGTCCCCCTCTCTCTCTCTGGAAAGCAATTGATTATTATTTTATTATATTTAATTTTTTTGGCGGGTGTTGCGGGACGGGCTGGGTCGTTGATTTATATTCATTTTTGCGGGACGGGTTGGGGCGGGTTGGGCTCCCGTGCGGGGCGGGTTATGAAAAAACCTGACCCGCGCATCACGTGTGTGTGTGTGTGTGTGTGTGTGTGTGTTCAGTGACATGGTGGTGTCGTGGAATTCTGGATCAATCAGCAATCAATAAGGCACATAGGAGTCGAGACAATATTCTAGGTGGAGGTGGTTATGCTTTATGTACATGATATCATGGTCAGAAGTACATTAACACTCATGTCAGTGGTACGGTAGTTCTGCCTCCAGCACAGGGCAGAGATCATAGTTATACTGTTGCTGCCTGAAGGACAAACTGAACCATAACAAGATAGGCTGTACCAAAACAATAGTTATTAGGCCTAGTGGAGACATCTAGGCTCTTACAAGCTGACAAATATCATAATGTATTGTATAAGTATTATAAGGGATGGTATAATATAAAGGTTAGATATAAGCAGCCATATAACTTCTTCCTCAGTGGACAGTGTCTCAGTGTGTTTATGTCTCTCCAGACTCAGTGACACGGTGGACAGTGGGGTGGACAGTGTCTCTCAGGCTCCAGAGATGGACACAGCTCGTCTCTCCTGCCTGCAGAAATGGACCGAGAAGAGACTGGACAACGTGGTCATTTCTCTGCCCGACAGAGACCCCTACAGGCTGCTGTGTGAGTAGCATCTATCTCTGTTTAATAATGACAATCATCATATTAAAGTGTTGTCGCATAATAAAATGGGACAACGCTCCACACGTCCCAGACTCTTCTCCCTACTGGCTCCCAAATTGTGGAATGAACTCCCCATTGAACGGCAGACTCACTCCCAATCTTCTGCCATAATCTGACGACTCACCTCTTCAGACACTACCGTAGCTCATAGCACTTGCCCGCCTTGACGACTATATGCTGTCTTATGCAAAGGTTAAAATGTAATTTAGATAGCATGTAATGTAGACAGATGCCAGGTTCATTTGTTGACCTGGCATCCTATAGTGTGTATAGTTTTAATGTACAGATTATTGATTTTTTTATATTATACTGTTTAGACTGATGATAGGTTCTTGGTTTACCTATGATCATAGATTACTATTTCTATGCATTTGATATATTACCTCGGGTTTTCCTTGCTTCCTGTAAATCGCTCTGGATTAAGAGCGTCTGCTAAATGCCTAATAATAATAATAATAATAATAATAATAATAATAATAATGTTTTTAGATCGGCTATTTCCACTATTAATGTTTTTTTTTAAAGTATAAAGTAATTAAATATGTATGTTTTTTGTCATATCTGCCCTGTTAATCTTTTGTTTACGAAGCCTAAAAGCCAAACAGAAAAGATGTTTTTATTCATCATGTTCCAACGACAATTAAAACGTTAATCGCAATTATTTAACCCCCTGGCGTCTCACATTTTGTTTTATAATGCAATTTGAATGGGTCATGGGTGTCGTGGCCGACATGGAAGGATTAAGTGACAATTAATCGTCAAGTAAAATGTCATAATCGTGACACAGCCCTAAGCCCTAGAGCAGTGTATATCAACCCTGGCAAACGTCCCAATTTTGGGCCGGGGCTACTGCTGAGGTGTGCCGCGCCGTTTGAAGGAGGTTTGAAAAAAAATCATTCTGAAAAAACACATTTTTTAACAATAGAAATAATCAGGCATGCAAACAGCCCCGAGGTGAAAAGGGTGACAACATGCTGTTTTTTTTTCGGGTCAGGTGTCACACTCTACATCTCTATTCTGTCCTATCTATTGATTTCCATCGTGTGTGTGTATGTGTGTGTGTGTGTGTCCTCCAGATGGGACGGTTCCTGTCCTAGACGTGGAAACGGCTCACCCCAAACTGCTGCTGTCAGCAGACAGCAGGACGGTGACGTACACTGAGCTCCAGCAGGCCTATCCGGAGCAGGGGTCTAGATTCAGCTCCTTCCCCCAGATCCTGGCCTCCTCGCCGGTGACGGGAGGCCGCTGCTACTGGGAGGTGCGGGTGTCTTCAGACGAGGGCCGCTGGAAGGTAGGGCTGTGGTGAAAAGTAACTATTTACTTAAAGTACTGTACTTAAAGGAGAATTTTTGACTAAAGTTTTCTTACCTTTTCTATGACGTTATGATATCTTAGGATGAATGGTACAGTAGACATTTTTCATAACTCCACCCCTGAGCCGCCACAGCTTAAAAGGTGCGTGGATAGGCCTTAGGTTAGATCACATATTTTAATACCTTTTTTTTCTTTTTTTTTTGGTGAGATCTGACGTTCATAGTGACAGAACACTGTCCAAAAAAAAAAAAACAGAAGTCTCGCTAGACGAGATTTCAATCTCGAGATTTCAATCTCGTCTAGCGAGACTTCTGTTTTTTTTTTTTTTTTTTTTTTTTTTGGTTGCATAGTGTTCTGTCACTATGAACGTCAGATCTCACAAAAAACAAACAAAAAAAAAGCTATTAAAATATGTGATCTAACCTAAGGCCTATCCGCACACCTTTTAAGCTGTGGCGGCTCAGGGGTGGAGTTATGAAATTTTTCTACTGTACCATTCATCCTAAGATATCATAACGTCATAGAAAAGGTAAGAAAACTTTAGTCCAAAATTCTCCTTTAAGTATAATTCCACTTGAGTATATCCATTTGTTTTATTTCTACTCCAATACAGCTCAGAGGCAAATATTGTACTTTTTACTCAACTACAGTTATTTGAAAAGTTCAGTATTATTATCACAAAACATACTTTAACTAATTGAGCCCTATTTTATACTTTGCCTATTCAAAGTTGTGAGCATGTAGATCTTCTATAGTATATTTTGATACTTTTGTACTGTTACTTGAGTAACATTTTGTGCAGGCCTTTTATACTTGTAAAAGAGTATTAAGTATGTGTTCCACCACTAGGTGGGGCTGTGTGAGGCTCAGATGGGACGCAAAGGTCAGAAGGACGGATGTCGTTTGGGTTTCAACGCGTTTTCCTGGTGCCTGAGCAGAGAGAGAGGCAAGGTGGGTGACACTATAATAATAATAATAATAATACGTTGTCGGTATGAGCCAGAACACCTGAGTCTATCTCCGTTACAACACGATTAATCTCTCAAGAACAGATCCATAGCTGCGCTTGGATCTGTCGGGAGCCGTGTTGACAACCCATGCACATTGGCTACAAGTGGGCGTGCCTTCAGATCAGGAAGTAGGCCACGCTTTACCCAATCAAATGTAGTGGGCGGGATTTACATGTGTGCGGCTCGCTTCCCACTGGAAACAAACCGAAACTCATTTAACAATAGCGTCCTCGGAGCCGACAAAACCACAGAAAGTTTGTAACGTTTTAACTTCTTCTTTCATCATAGAAACAAGGGAGCTTATAACCAAAACGATCCATGTTCTTTGGGAGAAATGGTGTTAGTGTTCCGTGGAGAAATATTGTTAGTGGGAATGAAAACATAGGTGCACCACCGGAAGTGGAAGGCTGAGGGCAGACCAAAACCCCGGTGTAACAATCACCCTTTTACTCTGAAGGGAAAATTATTAACTAAAAGGAAAATCAACAGGATCGGCAGGTGTTAACTTAATTACTTTATTTAAGCCACAAAAATAATAACTACCATAACAAAAATGGCGAATACATAATATACCTTGGGCTTTAAGCCAACTTCTGTCCCTAATAAACAAAATAAACACACAAATCAACAACCCAAATGTTCCTCTCACAAACCCCTCACATCACAGATTCACCCGTGAACAATCAACAAAGTTACAACTTCAGTTAATACTTCAGAGCGCTGCACGGACAGCCGCTTACTCGCATGACAGATGATAATAAACAATCCCTTTTTAACGTCCGAACGGCCACTTGTGTAACCGTGGTCTCGAGAATGTCTATTGAGTCTTTGTATCCAAACGAAACGTAAACGTCTTCTGCAATGACGGTCCAAATAATAACTAAAGTTCGGGCGGGGTACCCCTAATTTGTAATCCACAAAGAAAATGGACGCTTGGTTTTGCCTCACCAGCCGCGGCTCCTCCCGACTCCACCACCGACTGGCGTCTTGCTCCCAAACTCCACAGCGCTTCAATCCCATGGCACGGCAGCAACGGCAGGTCCGCTGGGCTCGAACGTTCTTTGTTGGTGGCTGCAGTTTACTATATTACGTTTGAACTGTAACTGTTAAACTCAGTAATACTCGCGCCTGAAGGAGATCTCCTCTCTCTCTCTCCTGTCGCCTCTGCTACACAGGTTTGTATGATCTGTCCTCTGCGCGTGCCACACCCTCTATTTGTCAAGTAGAGTGTGGTATCAATCACTCAATCACCCCCAGTAATCAGACCCATTACCCCTCACGTGAATAGGAAATGTTCATATTGCTTATAGTGTCCAACATGTTACATATCACTCGTATATAATGACATGCATAATGACATGCAAATCACACGTATAAAATAACACCCATAGATCAAGCAGATAAATATAATAAATATAATGTGTATTTGTCACACCGGTTTCCCGTGAGCATGGGTCCTCCGTACAGCTCAGCCCAGAGTCAAATGGAAATGTGAAAAACAGCAGAGGGCGCTGTTTTTCCTTTTTATTTGACGATTTGTTCCCAGATTGCAACACGATAGACCCCTGGGAGATGGAATGCTGAGGTGGAGCGCCACACCTACCATCAGCTCCCAGTACTTACCGCACAACTTGCCTCACCCAAGCCATGCTACTCATACGCTGAGTTGGCGGTGCCCGGGATCGAACCCATGATGAGGGCGAGTGCTCTACCGACTGAGCCACAAGGACACTAAATGATAATAATAAAAATATAGCAGATAGAGAGATAGCAGAGAGAGAGAGACGGAATAGATTAGAGAGAGAGAGAGAGAGAGAGACGGAATAGATTAGAGAGAGAGAGAGAGAGACACATGGAAACGGAATAGATTAGAGAGAGAGAGAGAGAGAGAGACATGGAAACGGAATAGATTAGAGAGAGAGAGAGAGACATGGAAACGGAATAGATTAGAGAGAGAGACATGGAAACGGAATAGATTAGAGAGAGAGAGACATGGAAACTGAATAGATCAGAGAGAGAGAGAGAGAGACATGGAAACGGAATAGATTAGAGAGAGAGAGAGAGACATGGAAACGGAATAGATTGAAGAGAGAGGGAGATGGAAGCAGAATGGATTGATTGGACATCTCAACCTATTGCCATTAACAAGAATCGAACCCTCAACCTTCGGATTGACAGGCTGCAACACTACCTATAGTGCTATAGCTTTGTCCAGGCTGAGGTTGTCTGTTGAAGATAAAAGTGAACCAGTGAAAGCAGCCGATCTACAAGCTCAGAAACACGTTGCTATCTGAAAAGTTTTCAGATTGTAGATCGGCTACTTTCAGAATAAAGTATGTCATACATTGCAAAAACATACCCTCTCAACTAAGCATTTCATGTTATCTTTACCGTTTGCACATGTATTCATTGACACAGTCATGTTTTTTGCAATTCAACTTAAATGAGTCTGCATCAAGTGAGGCTTGAACTGGCAACCTTGCGGTCTCTTAAGGGAGAAGCCATTGGACCAACAGACAAGACCTGTGAAAAAAGAGATCACACAGATGATACAGTTTCACGCAAATAGCTGAAAAATCCTGGGTTTAAGTGTTTTTCAAACTGCTCAAAATTGCGGACAATCTAAGGATGGAGCTTACTGGTCAATGTGATAGATGTGTTCCTCATGAGTCAAGGCACATGTGTAAGCAGGTTTAATGGCTGTCGGCCAAACGAGGCATGACTTTTGCCTGTTTAAAGTTTGCATTTTTAAAAAATCGCTATAGCGCCCCCCTTTGACCAATTGGAGTAAGATTGGTTTCAGTGATATTTGGAATGACCCTCAACATTACCGCAAAGTTTCAAAGAAATGTGAGTCTGCATGTATGTGTTAGGGGCAGATGAATAATTTTCATAAAACTGCAATAGGTAGAACCTATCTCCTCCTGGGATTTTTGAGTAATCTGCACGAAACTGTTTACACATGAACTTTGGACCTCTGCCGACATAACGATGGGAGCGGATTTTTTCTAAGTGAAAAAATTCAGAAGTTAGGAGCCAATGACTGTTTTTCATATAATTCAAAATGGTGGGAGATCTAAAGGTCAGAGGTCAAAAGTCAGAGAGTGAAAGTTGTTCAGCATGAGGAGACGCATATGTGTATCCAAGTTGGCTCTAGGTCAAACAGGGCATGAGTTGTACCTGTTCAAAGTTGGCATTTTCAATTGAGTGCTATAGCGCCACCTTTTGACGAAAGATTGTGAGAATTATTTCTTGGTCGTTCTTCATGACCATCTACCATATGGCCGAGTTTTGTAAAAAGCGACAGCACGGTTAAGCCAGAACTGCGAAAAGTGCCAGAAGTGACAGAAAGAGGGGAACATTAAACACATTCCCTGCCAGAGGTTTTTTTTTTTTTTACTTCCCCCACTGCCAGCATTGTTTGCAATGTTAAAAAATCATTTTTTAAGTAGTCACAAAATATTTTCTGTGATCACCGTCCTCACGGTGATCCCCTCATTACACACACACAGGAGTCTCGTAGAATCGTGGAAAAAAATTATCCGATTGCGGTAATCCGTTCCATAATTGCAGCCAGTTGAAAATAGCATGTTTTTCCCAAAATAACATGGTAAAAAAAAAAGTACACAGGAGCCGAGATACAGGATTTTAAAGTAATAAGTTAACCAAGGAGTGAATGGAGCTAGAAATCTTTGGATCGTGATATCTCTGGTTCTGTGTGGATAAATTGAAAAAAAAAAAAAAAGATCTTTTTTTTTCTTTCTTTTTTTTTGAACAACGGTTATACTCGTTGTTGGCAATAGCGGGTGTATTTTTCAACAACGGTTATACTCGTGTTTGGCAGGTAATGTGTTAAGACAGGTCCAGAGCTGAGCTCTGGCCCCGTAATGATCATGGCGCCTGAGCAGAGAGAGAGGCATGGTGGGTGACATGGAGTAAGTTTGTCAGTCGCCCCAATTGATTTCAGTCATTTTTATGAGATTTTATAAGACTAGAATGGGTGAAACTAGCAATATAATTATATTATAATTATTCTAATTAATTAGACTGACAATTCACTGACAATGTGCACGTGCATAGATTGACGGTCAACAAACAAAACAAAATGTTGTCAATGAGTAATCGGTAAGTTTGGGATCTGGAAGTGAGGAACCGGATACAACATTTTGGAACCGGAATCAGTTCCATCACATTTGGAACCATCAGAGAGTCACATGGTCAGAGCTGGTATTGTGGACTTCACGTCTGCTATTCAATTACAATACCGGTGGTTCAGACCTGTGAGGGTCCATTTGGAACCCCCTCAAGAAACCCAGAGGGTCCCTGGACCTCACTTTGAGAACCACTACAATAATATGTATGCAATAGAGCGATCGCTAAGCCCCAACCCACAATAGGTATTGTCCAATCCTAGCTTAGCAACCGTTGCGCTACCATTCTACCACAGGAGTCAGTAGTAATCTACCACGCTCAAACACCACAACTAAGAACATTAAGAACACAAATAGGATACCAGGTGAAACCTTGCTGCCTGTGGAATCTGCAATCCTTAGGGTTTAGATCCTTAAGGATTGTAATGGTTCTGGTTCCTTAACGATTCCCTTCCCTTCATAAGGGAATCGTTAAGGAACGATCAATCATAAGCGATCAATCATAAGCCCAGACCACCAAAGACGTCTTTTGACACCAGCTGTGTTTTTTTCAGTTTGTCCATTAGATGGCGCTCTTCGCTAACACATGAGTGACCATTTCATTGTCAGTGACACACAGAACCACAAGATCACGTGATCGCAAGATCATCTCCACCGTTCACTTCCTTGTTTATCTCGCCTCCCTGGTTTTACTCTGTATTTTTGACGAGACATGCTATATTCAACGGCCTATAACAAGCGAATGGGGGGTCGCGATAACATCATTTTTTATCGCGGAAGCACAGTGAAACCCTCCGTGTTTCGCAACGATCGGGGGATCGATCATACTCGAGATAAATATTTTGTGACTATTTGAAAAGGTAAGGAAAATAAAATCGCTGGCAGTCTGGGCTTTATTTATTTATTTATTTATTTACTCTGGCAGTGAATGAGTTAAAATCTTTGAACACAAATTCCATTATACATACGCCATAGTGGTTCTCAAAGTGAGGTCCAGGGACCCTCTGGGTTACTTTACTAAATGGACTCTTACAGGTCTGTAACTCTGAGAGTGTACACATGGGTTCCATTTGGTTCCATTTGTACACTCTCAGAGTTATGGTGGTCCTTGAAATGAAAAAGTTTGAGAACCACAGGTATTGTTATTGTATTCACCTGTTTCCTGGGCTGTGTGTTTTCCACTTCCTGTCGATTTCATTGGATATCATTGGTCATCTGACCAGTTTCATTGGATTTCATTGGATCAAATCGACAGGAAGTGGAAAACACACAGCCTAGGAAACAGGTGAATAGCAGACCTGAAGTCTACAAACCAGCTCTGACAGTGTTCCAGAAACGGTTCCAAATATCCTTAATGTTAGTATTCGTATCCCAGCCCTAGGTCACGGCAAGCTAACATAACTTTTCAGTCGTGAGTGAGATAAGTGTTTTTTTTTGCTGTTGTCCCTGTGTGACGAATGCACCTTGTTGATTGGCTCAGGTGGAGGCGTGTCATGACAAGATGGCCGCCAGTGTGGGCGTGGCCGCAGACGCGCTGCAGACGGTGGGCGTGTTCCTGGACTTTGACGAGGGAGTGCTGTCATTCTACAGTGTGACGCCAGGGGGCGCTCTGGTGCTGCTGCACTGCTTCAAACACAGCTTCACCGAGGCTCTGTATCCCGCTCTGAGTGTCAGCAAAACACACCTACACATCTGTGATTTGTTTAACGATGACAGCAATTAATTCATCCATCCATCAATCAATTAATTCATTCATTAATAATGTTACATATCAGCCCTGTCTGTGTTCATAACGCAGCTAATGTATCTGTGATCTTCTGCATCATGATGCCTGTTAAGATTTTACATGTTTTAAATGGCCATTTTAAATGTTTGATATTCGATCATTATGAGAAAGTGTCACTTTTTTTTTTGCATAAGTCTGCAGTCGTTCTCTCATCTTTCAGGCCGCAACCCCCCCAAAATAATCGCATTTGAACTGGGGACCCCCCAAAATAATCGTCTTTGAACTGGGGACCCCTCAAACTAATCGTATTTGAACTGGGGTACCCCCACCACTTTTTTATTTTCTTTCATTTTAGAGGTATTAAAAAGGTCTTAAAATTGTTCTTTAATTGCCACTTTAGAAATGTGCAGCTACCCTGTATGAGTGTATAACTTACACTGTCTGTGGGTTTGTTTACTGCTGAGTGAGAACCCCCCCCCCCTCCCCTAGTGCTTGTTTAGGCTCTATGCACAGCATGAAATATTGGAAAGGAATTGGGCCTCTTCCTTACTTCCTTCACAGGTTTTACCAATGATACTAATGAAGACTCTGTTCCACTCTGTGTAGCAGATAGCCTGGTAAACCCTCCCTCCGGAAATCTCTTTTCCATTTGATTCCAGGAGTGAGTCTGGCATGAAGGCTTGTATGGGCGTTTCTAGTGCATTACCAAATAACCGAGCCAATCAGCGTCCTCGCTCATTGTTTTGTGATTGACAGCGGGGGTAGGCCAATCAGGTGGAACCCGAGTTGTTCACACGTCATTAATCAATACACCTTTCATACAAGCTGCTCATTAACATCAAAGACAAACCAATTACTCCTGGTGATAATCACTGCAGCCTAAAGTGGCTTAATTGGACATCAAAGCTACATTACTCCCGCCCAGCTCCAGCCCACAGCCAAATTGCCCATATAGGTCTACAGGCCAGACTCACTCCTGAAATAAAATACGAATGAGATTTCTGGAGGGAGGGTTTACCAGGCTATGTAGCAGAGTGGTTCTCAAACCTTTTAATTTTAAGGACCCCCCCCCCCCCCATAACTTGAGAGTGAGAGTGTACAAATGAGAGTGAGAGTATACAAATGGACCCATTTGTACACTCATAGTTACACACCTCATAGTTGCCTTGACTCATGAGGAACCCCCTCAAGGAACCATGAGGGTCCCTGGACCACACTTTGAGACCCACTGGTGTAGCAGAGTGTTTCCAGTGAGCCAACATGCACAATATCAGCACCCTGACTATGTTTGACCAGAATGGAACCGAGCCTTAATTAGTATCATTGGTAACACCTGTGAAGGAAGTAAGAAGAGGCCCAATTGCTCTCCAAAATGGCTGCTGTGCATAGAGCTTGGTCTTCACGTTAATTTACACATAAACAGTTTCAATGTGGAGACAGGAGGTTTGTGCCTGACAGCAACGATATGATTGTAAACTCTGTGAAGCAAGACACACTTTGTGCTTCAACATTCCAACATAAACTAGAGGAGCTCCCATCCTGATCACACTTTCTTTTTTTTTTTCATGATCGGCCGATACAGATACTAATCTTTTGATTGAATGGACACTTTATTAACACGTTTGTTAACAGTTCAGGTAGTACAGTCTTATGCAAAAAGCCTCATAGGGCTTGTTTCCATTGTGGTCCATTGTACTAATTTCATCAGTAATGCATACTATACATTTTGTGCGTAAAGGTCATTACACACCAGCGAATATATGCAAAATTCGGACTCGTTCTGAATAATTAAGACGCTTTTTTCCGCTCCATGTAAGCTTGCATTGACTTTATAAGGTTTTTTTTTTAAACGTATTATTCGCATGAAAAAAAAACGCCCCGGTGTATAAGGGTCAAATTCTGATATTTCTGAAATGATTACGTGTCACACACACTTTTGACATAATGTCAAAAGTGTGTGTGTGTCAAAGCTGCCAAGCAATATTATATTATACTTATATTTGATTTACTTTTATACAACTTAAACAGTGTAGCTTATATAAAGATCGGTTTCACCTGATCGGGTAATTTGATTTAAATGGGTGGTGGATGGATCGGAGCAACTCTCACATAAACACAATGTCGTAAAACATGCTTTTTAAAAAGGCTCTAATACAACTTTTATAGTTTTATACCAATCAACCAACTGTGACTTTGTATAATGAGCCAGTAGGGGTCAGCGTAGAGCGGTGTTTGTGAAACAGTTTTATAAATGTTAATGAAATGAACCATGGCTTTTATCTCTTCTTTGTACTTGTTTTGTATTTTATGAATACATATTTTCTCAGGATTGACACTATGTTTCCATGCTCATTTAATATAATGACCTAAAACAAAATAAAAAGATGAATGGACAGCAGGTGTGGAATGTTATCATTTTAGAGACAAGGACAACAAGATTATTCTACTTGTGACATATTTTAGTTAAAGTTAATAAAATGTGTTAATAAAACCCCTGAAGGTCACTTGGCATTCATTGTTTTCAAGGCATAAAGGTCAAATAGCAGGACTCTGTATGGCTGGCTGTCTGTCTCTCTCTTCTCTCTTTCTGTCTCTCATGTTATCTTTAAATCAGTGGTCATAAAGTGGGGTCGGGAGACCCTCAGCGGTCACATGAGGGTCCCTGGTATATGTTGTCAAATGGTTATATGTTGTCAAATGGGGGTCTCTGTTATACAGTATGTTGTCAAAATTGGGTCTCTGGTATATGCTGTCAAATGGGGGTCTCTTGTTATATGTTGTTAAATGGGGGTCTCTGCTCACTGTGAGCTCAGGGTTCAGGTGAAGTCAGTCAGATTAAATGTAAGATGTGTCACAGTGGTACAGTAGATTGCATATATAAGTATTATTTTTTTTATAAAAAAAAAAAAAAGAGAACTCCGGTTAGGATTTAGAATGCCTTTTTAGAATCGGCCTCAGGTCTAATGGGTTAATCATTAAGCCAATTCCTCAGATCATATTGCTGCTATAGACTTCGGGCATAGGGAGGAGTCGAGGAGGAGCCTAGCTACCAGTGACGTATTTCGGCGGCCATTTTATATAGGGTCGTATCAACAGCTGGCCGTATCAACAACAGCATTGACAGCTACTCACAACGTCTCCTGAACACACAGTCTGTGTAAAGTCTACAACACATACACACACAATGCGTGACAGAGACATACCATACAGAGAGAAGCTGAACGCGGATGCAAAGGCACGCTACCTGGAAAAAATTTCATTACATCTGTGCCCCAGATCATGTAATGACAGTGTGCCCAGTCAGAGTCACAATCATTCATTTCATAGACTGGTTCACCTGAACCGAAAATAAAATATAGTCATCTTGAGTACTGATTATTTATATATTATTATTGATATTATTAGCGAAGTATTATTATTATTATTATTATTATACTGTTCATTCATTAATCATTGAGCTAGTAAGTGAACTGAACGGAACCTGTGTTGCCAGATTTTGCGAGAGAAATAAGCAACCAGGTCTATGAAAACAAGCCCAAAAGAAGTGGCTTAGTGACATCAGCTACTTGAAAATAGCCGATCTACAAGCTCACGTGAGCTTGTACATAGGCTATTTAAAATAAACTCTTGCAATAAAATAAAGAATACTTTTTTTTTTTTTTAAACATTCTAACAACACAAATGCTCCCTGGCACAGAACATTTTCATGAAAATATTTGAAAACCACTGGTTTAAATAAAAAATAAAAAATTGGAAGCAAGCCTAAATAAGCAAGAACACTTTATAAATAAGCCACACAAAAAAACGCAACCCGCAACTACCAATTTTACAAGCAACTTTACAGAAAAAGCCAGAAAAAGTTCTGCCCAAAGTCGCTTATAATTAGCCGACATGGCAACGCTGATTCTCATCCACACTCGGTCTCATCAACACAACATGTGTATATTTTTATTGTGTGCCGTCATGCTTGTTTGAGCACAGGTAGAGAGCCTAAATGTGTTTGTTTCATTGTATTTAAGATATTCGATATAAAATTATTTTTTTTTAAATGCCAGATTTAGCTAATACGGCCGTAAACGTCCCATTCAAACTGCTAGCTTAGCCACTAGCCACTTAGCCGGTGTCCCGGTGCTCTGCTCTCTGCGACTCAGCACAACAGATGTATATATTTTTATTGTGTGCTGTCATGCTTGTTTGAGCACAGAAGCATATGTGTTAGATATAGATAGAAGAGAGATGGAAGATAATGTACACCGTCTACACTTGCTGCTTGCTGAACGAGCACAGGACTACAACGCGACCAGATAGATAGAAGAGAGATGGAAGATAATGTACACTGTCTACACTTGCTGCTTGCTGAACTATGAGCACAGGACTACAGAGTGATGTACCAGGATGTACCAGCGTGACCAGATAGATAGTAGAGAGATGGAAGATCATGTACATTGTACACCGTCTAGCGTCTACACTTGCTGCTTGCTCACTACAGAGTGGTGTACCAGCCATAGAGTTGACTCAAGGGTACCAGCGCGACCAAACAAGCTTTAGTACAATGGCGGCCAAAGTGGGCGGAGTTAACGGAGTGACGTAACCTGTGACGTACCTATGCCCGTTCTCCATAGGGTTGGGAACAGCCCCATCTGTGACCTTCCCCTCCACTGTAGCTCTGGAGTTATTTATTTAAAATATGGTTCATGGTCATATTTTATTTTGCTCAGATTATTTAGGATAGTGATAGATAGGTCTTATTAATATGCAATGATTTGTTTGTTTCTCTCTGTCTCTATCTGTGTGTCTCTGTGTGTGTCCCTCTCTCTCTCTCTGAGTGAGAGTTGCTCTCAAAGTGGGGTCAGTGGTCTAAAGGGGGTCTCTGGTATATCTGTTAGTATATCTGTTGTGTCAGGCCATTGGTTGAAATCAAATGTATTTTTTTCACATATTCCCCCCAATGTAACCATTATGCCAATTGCTCTGGGTCTATGTTGCTGCTACAGACGTGTTGGTCTGTGGAGGGTTGGGAACAGCCCCATCTGTGACCTTTCACCTCCACTGTAGCTTCGGGATTGGGTCACAAAGCCTCGGTGGTGTAAAGTAACCAAGTACTGAACTTAAGTACAATGTTGAGGTATTTTTTAGTATAAATAGTAGTATTTCCAATTTTAAATACTTTTACTTCTACTCCACTACAGCTCTACTTTTTACTCGACTACAATTATTTGAAAACCACAAGTACTAGTTACTTTGAAGATTTTTAATATTATTGCAAAACATACTTTAACCACTTCAGCCCTATATATACTTTGGCTATTTGAAAATAGCCGATCTACAAGCTCATAACATGTCGCTTTGTGGCGCGTTGTGAGCTTGTAGATCTGCTTATTTTTTTTTATTTTTTTATATAATTATTTTTTATCCCACGATTTTGTAACCCTTATTTTTCACCCGGTGCCAATTTTCTAAGTGATCCTGGGCACTACACTCCCCTCACCAGCCTAGGGAGGCAAGGGCCGAGCTCATGCCTCCTTCAATGCATGAGAGCTAACTGACCTTCTTTTCAACTGACAGGGGGGAGTTTCCCTGGTTGGATGTAGCGTGTGGAAGGAACACGTTATTCCAACCAGTTCCCTTCCCCTCCATCAGGCGCCCCGGCTGTCATGGGGGAGGCGGTATAGCGACAAGGATTACTACATGTTTTTGTGAGGGTATTAACTACCCTGAGAGACACGGGGAGAACATGCAAACACCACACAGAGTAGGCCCTTTCACCAACCCCACCTAGGGTATGGGCGCTGATGACGCGGAGGAGAAGACACGCCCCGGGAATCGAACCCAGGACCTTCTAGCTGTGAGGCAACAGCGCTACCGACTGCAGGCGACACCGTGCCCTCTGATCTGCTATTTTCAAAGGATTTTTACAGTACGCATGGTGTGTGTGTGTGTGTGTGTGTGTGTGTGTGTGTGTGTGTGTGTGTGTGTGTGTGTGTGTGTGTGTGTGTGTGTGTGTGTGTGTGTGTGTGTGTGTGTGTGTGTGTGTGTGTGTGTGTGTGTGTGTGTGTGTGTGTGTGTGTGTGTGTGTGTGTATGTATGTATGTGTTTGTCACACACGTCCCAGGGCATGCTGGAAGTAGGTGGTGTGAACACGGAGGTGAAGCCCCGGGAACACTAATGTTGTTTTTATAGCAACTTAAACACACCCGTCGTAACTACCGTCATTAATGTAGTGATGTGCACAATGCTTTTGTGGAAATTGGAGGAGGCATTGTTTCCTTTACCCATGATTGTTGTCTGCTGTGTTTGACAAGTATGCCAACATTATTGTTTGTAACAATGTTCTGCCTTATATGCACTTTGTTTTCCCATCTGACTGCACTGGCAGTGTTTATGTCCTTTGTATAAGGCATTCTTGTACTTCTGTTTATGTGGACATAAAAATAAATATTTCAAATGTGTGTGTGTGTGTGTGTGTGTGTGTGTGTGTGTGTGTGTGTGTGTGTGTGTGTGTGTGTGTGTGTGTGTGTGTGTGTGTGTGTGTGTGTGTGTGTGTGTGTGTGTGTGTGTGTGTGTGTGTGCGTGCGTGCGTGCGTGCGTGCGTGCGTGCGTGCGTGCGTGCGTGCGTGCGTGCGTGCGCGAATGCCTCTCTCTCTCTCTGAATGTCTCTATAAATCAGTGAGTGGCTCTCAAAGTGGGGTCCGGGGACCCCCAGGGGTCCTTGAGGGGAATCCAGTGAGATCTTTAGCTCTGAGAGTGTACACATGGAACCAAATGGACCCTTACAGGTCTGTAACTCTGAGAGCGTATATATAGAACCAAATGGACCCTTACAGGTCTGTAACTCTGAGAGTGTACACATGGAACCAAATGGACCCTTACAGGTCTGTTACTCTGAGAGTGTACACATGGAACCAAATTATTTTACAGTGTAGATTGGGGGTTCCAGAGATGGGGGTCAAATGGGGGTCCGTGGTCTGATGCATATCAAAGTGGGGGTCCTTGGAATCAGAAAGGTTGAGAATCACTGCTATTACAGTCACAGTTATTAATGTCTTACCTCGTCATCATGCTACAGTGTCAAACAAACGTAGCAGAAATAGCCGATCTACAAGATCAGGCTTGTAGATTTTTTGCTACATTTGAATTTGAATGCTGAAAAGTAACACTTATTGTTATGGACTCATGAGGTTTCCACCCGACAGCAAGGATAAAAGGAGAAGACATACTGTAGCATGCTCCATAGACACATAACAACAGCATACTATTGGGTTGGGATGGGCAGGTGAGATTTAGAAAACCCTGTGGGGCTCTATAGAGATCTATAGAGCTGAGCTCGATTGGCAGTGCTGTGGTTGGCGTGTTTTGGCTGGGGCACTATACTATAGAGCACCGAAGCTTGACGTCACTGCCACTAGAGGGCGCTGTTTCATGGGTTCGTGGCTTTATTTTTTGTGTTGAAATCCCCATTTGGGAATCTTAGATCACGTCATATAAGAACTGTGTTCCACACATAAACACACCACCCTGGCGTTTTTGTCAGGGGGGTGGCTCTGCATCGTTTATGACATTCATTCATATTTGATACAGCCTGTTTCTGGCGAAAATGGAATTAATTCTGCCTTAAAAGTCTTAAGAACTACTACTTCCGGGTCTGAAATCACTGTCCCCACAGCAGCCGCGTTCATGGGAAATGTAGTCTTTGGGTTGTTGTTTGACTCGTTTCTAGTGTTTATATTGTGTTACTCTTTGGGTAAATGTGTACATTTACACCTTCAGTCGATGCTTCATATCCATATGAGTAAAATCGCCAGGGTGGTGTGTTTATTTTTGGAACACAGTTCTTATATGAAGCGATCTGAGATTCCCCAACGAGGATATCAACACAAAAAGTAAAGCCACGAACCTGCGGAAAAGCGCCCTCTACTGGCAGTGGGGTCAGGACTTCGGTGCTCTATATGTCATACAGTATAGGTGTGTGTGTGTGTGTGTGTGTGTGTGTGTGTGTGTGTGTGTGTGTGCGTGTGCGTGCGTGCGTGCGTGCGTGCGTGCGTGCGTGCGTGCGTGCGTGCGTGCGTGCGTGCGTGCGTGCGTGCGTGCGTGCGAGATTGGCTAGTTTGGCTATATTCGAAACATTTTGATACTGTAGATCTTGAATTTGTTTTTGAAAAAATGTGGAATCATTTTGAATTGTGTTAAAAATGATTGAACACAAATCAATCTTTGGCATTAAAAAATGAAAAAACGTCAGAGGAGTCTTATGATAAAGTTTATTAATATCATATAGTTATCAGACTTTCCATGTGTCTGTTAACATTCAATATTCTAAAGATACTGTTGCCAAGACGACGATGACGGCGCAGCATTTCACCCGATTATGGACACGACGCCAGCGTGACGTCGTCTTACGATCGTATGACATCATATTCCACACATAAAAGCAGCTGTGAGACACATAGAAGTGTGCGTCGAGCAATAGAGTCCAGCAGCAGCTAAAAAGTCAGATAATTATTTAAGCTAAGAATTAGATACTTAAAAGTTAGATAGCTCTTGTAGAATCTCATCAAATCTCATAGAATCTCACAGACGACCAGGTCCAGCGGAGACAAAGACAAAGGCAATAAAAAGGGGAATCGCGAACGACACACCGTTCCCTTCCGGACGTGACTTAACGATAGACCGAGTTCACCGGACATCTCATACCCAGGACATAGAAGAATAGGTTAGCCTTACAACCTAACCTACAGTAAGAACCTAAGAAGAGGTTATCCTTACAACCTAACCTATTCTCAACTCCCACCTTCCACCTTCACTTGTGGCAATCACAAAGAATCAGCACCTAGGGATTACCTTTAATAGATAATAAATAATATCGAAGTAGTAGAAACCTCTACAATAATACATTTCACTTTCAAACAAGTTTGAGGTAATTTTAACTACTACTGAGGATTTTTGTTTTTCCATGATAGATTCATTGAAAACACGCATACTTGGTTCTGGGGACTGATGTTGTCCTTCTAATGCGTTAAGGGGTCGTGTTTAACCGATTTAGACCGGGAAAAAATCTGTGTCATTTTTAGATTTCTTTGGCTATCCAAAAATAGCAGATATACAAACTTGTAGATCTGCTATTTTGTGAAAAATCATGAAAATGTGTGGAAACCTTCGAATATATATATTTTTCAAAGCGAACATTTGTAACTCAAATCTTTGCTTCTGGGGATTCTACAAATGTCTTCTAAATCCCTAGCAGTTTACAAAAAAACTTGTGCCGCTATAATCAGTGGTTCTCAAACTCTTTCATGTCAATGACCCCCAAAATTATATGTATTTTGCCGCGGACACCCATCTCAAAATAAGTTGTTCCAGGGACCCCTCAGAAGCAAAGATTTGAGTTACAAATGTTTAAAAAATATATTCAAAGAGTTGCACACATTTTCACGATTTTTCAAAAATATCAGATCTACAAGCTCATAGCTCGGTACTCTGCACCCCGCTTTGGGCTTGTATATTTGCTAACTTAAGTGGGAAGTGAGAGTGTCTGATAAAATGAATGTAAAATATCTAAATATTGAATCAAACAACTTAAAAATTGTCTGGGGTTCAAACACAAACGTCTGAGTTGACTTTAAAATGAGCCCAGAAGTGTTTTAAAGTGAAATATATCTTTAAAGGAGCACTAATAATAGATATTGTAAAGGAGCACAATTTAAATACTGAGAATACTGAGAGCCAATAATGATGTAATGGTTTAAATATAATGTATAATAACGATGTGATAGTGTTGACCTCCGACCCACAGGACAAAGCAGACCAGCTCATGAATACAAATATAGATTTATTTAATTAGATCAATATCATATCAACATGTTTACACACTATCAGCACTGATGATGTGTCCAACACAGTGCTACACTGTGAATCCCCCCCCCCACCCACCCACCCACACATACACACACACACATACACATACACACACACACACGCGCGCGCACACACACACACACACACACACACACACACACACACACACACACACACACACACACACACACACACACACACACACACACACACACACACACACACACACACACACATCCTAGAAGAGAGGATTTGTGTTGAAAAAATAAAAACTTTCAATTTGAATGATGTGCTTTTCATGCCAAGGACCCCAAAGTAATATGTATGTGTCTGTTGACCCCCACATATATATATATATATATATATGTATATATATATATATATATATATGTATATATATATATATGTATATATATATATATATATATATATATATATATATATATATATATATATATATATATATATATATATATATATATATATATATACATACATACATATGTTGTACCAGGGACCCCCCATACGACATGTGTTAAAATGTTTCAAATATATTACACATTTTCCAAGATTTCCATTGAAAATTGCAAAGCTCGTAGATCTGCTCTTTTGAAATATCTGAAGTATAAAACAGAGTTAAAGTGATTACACTGATTGTGATGCTGTATTAACTCATTTAACTGGAGGACCCCCTGGAAGCCCCTAAGGGACCACTGGGGGTCCCTGAGGGGCTTTGAGAAGCAGAGAACCACTGGCCTACTGTATATGGTATCAAAGCATTGATCTTTGTGACACACTGTGTGTGTGTGTGTGTGTGTGTGTGTGTGTGTGTGTGTGTGTGTGTGTGTGTGTGTGTGTGTGTGCGCGCGCGCACACGCGTTTGTTGTCATATTTAGATCAATGGTTCTCAAGGTGAGGCCTGGGGACCCCTGAAGGACCCTTAGGGGTCCTTCAGGGGTCCCCAGTAAAAACGAGGAACAGATTAACCACTTTAACCCTTTTTATGCTCTGGATATTGGAAAATAGCAGATCTACAAGCTTATGAGCTATTTTCACTATCGTTGAAATGAATTAGGGCTTCAGTGATTAATTCAAGTTTGGGGGAAACACATCAAATGTCTTTTTTTGTTGAAATAAAATATTGAGTGAACCTTTGAGCCACAAGACAAAGCACCAGGTCAGCAGCTGAGATTATAAACGAAACGTAGATTTAAGTTAGATCAACATGTTTAAACAATGTCAGCACTGATCATGTGTCCAACAATCCTACTCTTTGAACCCACACACACACACACACACACACACACACACACACACACACACACACACACACACACACACACACACACACACACACACACACACACACACACACACACACACACACACACACACACACACACACTTATAACTTATAACTTTTCACTGCATTCTATTTCTACTGATGTCATGTTTTTATGTATTCATCATGCTCTTTTTACTGACAAATCTGTATTAATATGTGTGTGTGTGTGTGTGTGTGTGTGTGTGTGTGTGTGTGTGTGTGTGTGTGTGTGTGTGTGTGTGTGTGTGTGTGTGTGTGTGTGTGTGTGTGTGTGTGTGTGTGTGTGTGTGTGTGTGATTGGCTAAAGTTTGGCTATTTTCAAAACATTTTGATGGATCTTGAATTTGTTTTTGAAAAATGTGGAATCATTTTGAATGTTGTTAAATATTATTGAACACAAATCATCTTTGGCATTAAAAAAAGGAAAAAACTTCAGAGGAGTCTTATGATAAACTTTATTAATATCATGCATAGTTATCAGACTTTCCATGTGTCTGTTAACTTTCAATATTTTAAAGATACTTTTCACTTTCAAACAAGTTTGAGGTAATTTTAGCCAATACTCAGGCTTTTGTTTTTCCATGATAGATTTAGACCGGGAAAGAATCTGTGTCATTTTTAGATTTCTTTGGCTATTCAAAAATAGCAGATATACAAACTGAACACCGAAAAATCATGAACATTTGTGCAAACCTTCGAATACATATATTTTTAAAGCGAACATTTGTAACTCAAATCCTTGCTTCTGGGGATTGTACAAATGTCTTCTAAATACTAACCTAAAAACGTATGCCGCTATAATCAGTGGTTCTCAAACTTTTTCATGTCAAGAACCCTCAAAATGTATTTTGGCGTGGACCCCCATCTCAAAATAAGTTGTTCCAGGGACCCCATGAAGCATATATTTGAGTTAAAAATGTTACCATTAAAAAAATATTTATATTCAAAGAGTTGCACACATTTTCACGATTTTTCAAAAATATCAGATCTACAAGCTCATAGTGCAGTACTCTGCGCTCCGCTTTGAGCTTGTATATCTGATATTTTTGAATAGCCAAAGTATAAAATAATGGTTAAAGTGGTTACACAGATAACTTCCTGGTTTTAATGGGTTAAAAAAATATAACATGAAAAATAAATGAAAAAAGTAATATCAATCAATACAAATATCAGTCACCAGAACCAAGGTCGGGTGTTTTGAATGAATAACATGATCAAAATGGAGTTTGAAGTTACAATGCCTAACTTCAGTGGGAAGTGGGAGTGTCTGATAAAATGAATGTCAAATATCTAATATTGAATCAAACAACTTAAAAACTGTCTGGGGTTCAAACACAAATGTCTGAGTTGACGTTAAAATGAGCCCAGAAGTGTTTTAAAGTGAAACATATCTTTAAAGGAGCACTTTGTCAGCCATAGTAATAGATATTATTAAGGAGCACAATGTAAATACTGAGAATACTGAGAGTTTAATGATGTAATGGTTTAAATATAATATAATGATGTAATAGTGTTGACCTCCGACCCACAGGACAAAGCAGAGACATGTCACCAGCTCATGAATACGAATATAGATTTATTTAATTATATCAACATGTTTACACACTATCAGCACTGATGATGTGTCCAACACAGTGCTACACTTTGAACCCACACACACACACACACACACACACACACACGCAGTGGTGGTGGAAAGTAACTAAGTACATGTACTCAAGTACTGTACTTAAGTAAATTTTTTAGGTATTTGTAATTTCCTGAAGTATTTCCAATTTCCAATACTTCTACTTCTACTCCACTACATTTCAGAGGCAAATATTGTACTTTTTACTCCACTACAATTATTTGAAAACTTTAGTTACTGTGTAGATTTCGATCATTACAACAAAACATACATTAACCACTTCAGCCCTACAGTATATCGGCCATTTGAAAATAGCAGATCTACAAGCTCACAATGCGTTGCGATGCGACGCAGAGCTTGTAGGTCTGCTATTTTCAAAAGATGTTTTGTATAATGAGTATTTTTACCTTTGGAACTTTAAGTACATTTTGATTAAAATACTTTCATACTTTTACTCAAGTATATTTAGAATTCCGGACTTTTACTTGTAAAAGAGTATTTCTACATTGCAGTATTGTTACATTAAGTAAAACATACGAGTACTTTTTTCACCACTGAGCGCACGCACACACACACACACACACCTGTGTCTCCTCCCATCTGCATGGTATCTGTATATAAGCAGGACATAGCACACATATTCGTGTATAGCTGCTCCCAGCTGACACTGTGTGACTGACTGCAACTGTTAGACATTCAACAATTACATTTAAATTGCATTCCATTCAAATACATTGGCATTTCTACAGACGAGGATTCATCAGGACTTTTGAAAGGTAAGGACTGTAGACACGATCACATTGAATTGAGTTGAGTTGAGGTGAAGGTAATGTAATGTAATTGAATTGCAGTGATGGAAGAAGTACTCACATGTTTCAAGTAAAAGTATCAATACCCTTTTGTAGAAATAGTCTGAAGTACAAGTTGGGTATTCAAAATTCACTTGAGAAAAGTTTTGGCATCAAAACATAAGTAGCAAAAGTACTTCTTTTGCAGTAGGTCCCATTTAACATGTTTTCAAATGTATAAACTGTATTAAAAAAACATTTGAAAATAGCAGATCTATAAGCTCAGAAAGCATCACAAAATGATGTGTTGTGAGCATGTAGATCGGCTATTTTCAAATATACAAAGTATATATATATATATAAAATCATTGTTTTGTGATACATGAATGAGCTGCCATTACAAATCCTCTCTCCCTCTCTTCAGTGAACGATGGCACAGTCCAGCTCCAATGCAGTCAATCTAAAAGTGATTGATGGGAACAGTTTGGAGCAGAGCTGGGAGTTGATCGGAGAAGGTGGATTTGGTCAAGTCTTCAAGGCCAGGCATCGTGAGTGGAGATGTGACGTGGCCGTAAAGTTGTTTGCTTCTGATGACAGGTAAGTGGAAAAGCCAGTGGTGGAGCAAGTGGACAAAGCACTCAACTCCTGTACTTGAGTCAGCATTTCAATAAGAGAGAGATTGAGTTGTTGTAAATGAGAATTTTATTGAATAAAACATTTTATTATTCAATAAACATATTTGGCAATTAGACTCCGTTAACATTTATCGTACATATGCAACGTACATATGTATAAGATATGCTGAATAGGGAGAACCCCCCCGGAGTCTAGACGCTGGAGGTGGCAGAACCTCCTTCCTTCTCAACTCTAGACGATTGAGGCATGGTGGAGTTTGGGGATGGAGGTGGGTTGCATGCTGGAAAGAGAATGACAGCAGTGAGGCAGTGATATTTAAAGGCGGAGTCCAACTGCCTGACTGCAGATTGGCTAGAAGTGCACATAACACACTTAGCTGTGAATGACAACTCAGAGATCTTCTTTATTGAATTTGCGCTTAGAGCTACATTTCAATAAGAGAGAGATTGAGTTGTTGTAAATGAGAATTTTATTGAATAAAACATTTTATTATTCAATAAACATATTTGGCAATTAGACTCCGTTAACATTTATCGTACATGTGCAACGTACATATGTATAAGATATGCTGAATAGGGAGAACCCCCCAAAACGTCTTACCGAGTCAGGTGAGACCTGAAATGAAATAACCTGTTGATTCCTGCACTTCAGGAGTCCTAAAGCGATGTCCACCGCTGTGTGGAGCCGCACCGCGACTAGGCTCGAGAAGGACGGCTAATGATGACCAGGTGGTCCAATAGAAAATATAGAGGACTAGAGCGTGATTTAACAATGACAGCAGATTTTAAGATGGCAATGAAAAGCTAGAGGCCTTAAAGGCCGGCGATTACTTGAATTCTTATGACGTGAGAAACCACCACCACCAGCTATGCAGCTGAAGATGAAACTGTTCTTAAGGCATGTTGGAGTGTTTAAGCTGATAACAGAATCAGGATAAACAAGGCAATGGCATAGGGACAGAAGACCACCAACCTGAAGAAGAGGTACAATTATTTACAACGCTGAAGTATTCCTATTGTAAAGGGATGGCCAGAATTCGATGAAATATGGGATAATCCGGCTACATTAGTCATTTAGCACTTTAGCGCTTTTATCCAAAGAGACTTACAATAAGTGCATTCAAGTGCATTCAACATAGGTAGGGAACGAAAACTACTAATCACCAGAAGTCTTAAGTGCATTTTCTGCAAAAACAAGCAGCCAAGAGTATACTTAGCGCTAAGGTAAAAGTGCAATATATCAGCTACCCATTTCCTTAAACAGATGAGACAAAATAGCAAAATCAAAAGCAGGAGCTAAAACAAATAAGTGTAAGCTAAAACGGCTATAGTGATACATGTAGCTTAATGATTAAGCTGGAGTAATTCCTGATGCCAACTGCAGATACCCATTGGAGGTGGGTTGCTTGGTCGCTGACTGAAAGGAGAATGACAGGTTAGAGGCAGTGATATTTTGAACATGTAGCTTGATGTTAAAGTTGAGTAATTCCTGTGATGCTTGCTGACTGAAAGGAGAAATGACAGGTTAGATGCAGTGATATTTGTGGATTGGTTCCCTTCTCTACTTTTCTAATCTCCTACAATATGCAGTTTTCTAAAGTTCATGTCACACAGTGGAAAAGTAGCCTGGTAAACCCTCCCTCCGGAAATCTCAATTCTATTTGATTCCTGGAGTGAGTCTGGCCTGATCCGCCTGTCTGCAATATTGGCTGTGCTGGAGTTGGGCGGGAGTAATACCGTTGACTGACAACCCCTTCAGCCAATGATAATTTTTCCCCTTCAGCCAATCAGCAGTTCACCAGTCTTAATGTGACGCGACGGGACTTTTGAGACAGCCATACCCAAAATGGGTTGCCTTTTTCGGGTACAATGGTGTCACTGCCCGCCCCTACCGGTTCTCTAATTATTATTTTTTAAATAGGCTTTGTCATGATTAATTGACCACATATATGAAGTTAAACAACTAAATTCTATCCAAACGATATCTTATAAGTAAATTCCGTGCCTCAAAATAGAAGTTAGAGAGCTTTTTGAAGTAAAAAAATAGCGGAGAATTGGCCGCACAGGAAAAAGATGGCTGCCGTTCGTGTTTTGGGCTCACTCGAACTCGCCACCTGATTGGCCAACGTAAGCTGTCAATCACAGAACAATGAGCGACGACGCTGATAGGCGCGTCCGTTTGGCATACACAGCCAATATTGCAGAGAGGCGGTTCATGCCAGACTCACTCCTGAAATGAAATGGAATTGAGATTTCCGGAGGGAGGGTTTACCAGGCTAGTGGAAAAGTACTTGCTTACACAAATCGTCACCCATGGCTCGTCTGTCTCAGGATTAGGGAGTCCTTAGCGCCACTGCCACTTAAAACGTACTTATCTGTTGACATGACCTTTATCCAACCATGCATGCATGCATGCATATAGACATTATTAACAGATTTATTGTAATTTTAAGACTTTAATCATTTCCTTCCATTTGATGGAATGAAACCCAATCACTGATTGGCTGACAGCAATTAGACTCCGTTGCATTTTAACGTGCATAGATGAATAGGAAGGAAAGCCCCAAAATAAAGAAAAGAGTTTAAAGAGGAAAGTTACACCCGTGAAATGGCCCACTAGCCAGAAATGGCTAGAATGATGCGAGAGCCATATAATGACTTATGAAATGACTACCGAGTCACAGAATGCAGCCAGCAATGGCTAAAAGCGCATGGGATGGCTCAACATGAGCCGAGTTAGCCAGCAATGGCTAAACAATGCGAGAGCCATGGAATGGCTTGAGAAATGACCACTTGGTCAGAAAAATGCAGCCAGCAATGGCTAAAACGCATGGAATTGCCATAAGCAATGAATGAGAATAGAATTAGTAAAGAATGACCGACCAGGTCAGCAGAAATTTAGTCAGCAATGACTAAACGTGCAGCCAGCGATGGCTAAAGTGCATGGAATGGCCATATAGCAATTAATGAGAATAGAATTAGTAAAGAATGACGGACCAGGTCAGCAGAAATTGTCAGCAATGACTAAAACGTGCAGCCAGCGATGGCTAAAGCCCATGGCCATATAGCAATTAATGAGAATAGAATTAGTAAAGAATGACCGACCAGGTCAGCAGAAATTTTGTCAGCAATGACTAAAATGTGCAGCCAGCGATGGCTAAATCGCATGAGATGTCTCATGAAAATCACCACTGATTTAGCAGAAATTTGGTCAGCAATGACTAAAACGTGCAGCCAGCGATGGCTAAAACGCATGAGATGTCTCATGAAAATCACCTCTGATTTAGCAGAAATTTAGTCAGCAATGACTAAAACGTGCAGCCAGCGATGGCTAAAACGCATGAGATGTCTCATGAAAATCATCACTGATTTAGCAGAAATGTAGTCAGCAATGACTAGAACGTGCAGCCAGCGATGGCTTAAGCGCATGAGATGTCTCATGAAAATCACCACTGATTTAGCAGAAATCACCACTGATTTAGCAGAAATTTAGTCAGCAATGACTAAAACGTGCAGCCAGCGATGGCTTAAGCGCATGAGATGTCTGATGGAAATCACCACTGATTTAGCAGAAATTTTGCCGACAATGACGTGCAGCATAGAATGATCCCTCTCTCTCTACAACAATGACGTGCAGCATAGAATGACCCCTCTCTCTCTCTACAACAATGACGTGCAGCATAGATGACCAGCTAGGTCGCAGAAATTTTGCCAGCAATGGAAGGCTACACGGCCACATAAATTTAGTCGGCAATGGAAGGCTACACGGCCAACACAAAGCTGATGTTTAGGTATTGGCATGTATGCCACCGAGGTGAATAGCTCAGTGGAAGTCTGCATTGATGAAGACACGAGGCCTGCAAACCTGACTTTCCCAGTATCCAAGGTGAACAGCACTCATCCCCATCGGCATTAGGCATCCCATCACCATGCATTAAGCCGGACATGGAAAAAGAAGCACAAAGCAGAATATCAATGAATGCTGATAAATGACTGCGTGATATTGCTTTCAATTGCTAAATGTGAGGTAGATGAATGCAGTATTAATGAGGTAGTGGCCATTGCACTAGTAGAAACTTAGCATGTTCATGATCGGCACGTTTGCAGCAATTTTAGTACTAGCAGCATTAGCCGACTATAGCAGTGGTAGCAATGTAGTCCACATCATTAGCATAATCATGATTAGCAGACATTTTGCCAGCAATTGCAGAATGAGTAGCATTAATGCAGTAGCCTAGGAATGCAGTCAACATAATTAGCATGATCATCATGATGGCACTAGTATGAGTAGCATGCATTGACTGCAGAAACAATGTCAGCGGTTTTAGCCTAATCATGATCAGCAGTCAGTTAGTAGCAGTTGAAGAACGACTAGCATTATCTGAACAGTAGAAGCATGCAGTGAGGAGCTTTAGCATAATGGAGACCATCGTGTTGATGGCAGCAATTTAGTACAGCAACTTCAGCACTAACATGAACATTGAGATGATGGCAGCAATTTAGTGCTGCAACTTTAGCATCAACATGAACAGTGAGATGATGGCAGCAATTTTAGTGCTGCAACTTTAGCATTAACATGAACATTGAGATGATGGCAGCAATTTAGTACTGCAACTTTAGCATTAACATCATGTTGGCAGCAGTTGAAAGTAGCATTAGTTGTAAATGCAGTCGACAGTGTTAGCAGGCTTATGACCAGCCTTGCTTTTTACAGCAGTTGTAACATTAGCTGAAGCTGTAGTAGCAATGCAGACGGAAGTGTTAGCAGACTCGTGACTGACCTCATGGCAGCAGCAGAAGCAGCATAGCTGTAATGTTTAGCACATGATAGCAGCAGCTGAGTAAAATTACATTAGCTGTAATGATAGCAGACATGTTAGCAGCAGCTTTAGTAAAAGTAGCATTAATTGCAGTAGCGATGCAGTCAGCAGCATAAGCGATTCATGATTAACCTCATGTTTGCAGCAGTAGTACAAATAGCGGTACGAATAGCATTAGCTGACTTTAGCAGTAATAGCAAAGCAATTGAAGCATAAACACAGTTTTTTTTTTTTATTCCCCATAATTCAATGAGATGGTTCACTCTTCTCCATCCTTCCTAAGCTGCCTAGTGGCAATGCAGACGCGGCATAAGCACACTCAATACGAGCCTCATGATAGCAGTTGAAGTAGTATACTTGTAATGTTTACAGCCATGATAGCAGCAGACTGAGTAAAAGTAGCATTAGCTGAAGCTGTAGTAGCAATGCATTAGCATTAGCTGAAGCTGTAGTAGCAGTGCAGTCAGCAGTGTTAGCCGACTCATGACTGACCTCATGTTTGACGTAGCATAGCTGTAATGATTAGTCATAATAGTAGCATTAGCTGAAGCTGTAGTAGCAAGGCAGTTTAGCAGATTTTGCTGACTCATGACTGCAGCGTTTGACATTGTAGTTGACATGATTAGCAGTAGCCTGAGTAGTGTATCATTAGCTGTACTTATTGGCAGTCTTGGTGCAATCTGGGAACCCATCGCCAACTGAAAATGAAAAACAGCGCCCTCTGCTGTTTGTTCTATGTCTGTTGGCTCTGGGCGGAAGAAAACGTAACGCCAGAGCGCAAGGAAACCGGGGTTTAGAGGTCTGCCTTCAGCTTTCACTTCCGGTGGGTGCCACTATGTTTTCATTCCCACTAACAATATTTCTACACGGAACACTAACACCACTTCTCCCAGAGAACATGGATCGTTTTGGTTATAAGCCCACTTGTTTCTATGATGAAAGAGTAAGTGAAAATGTGAATATCTTTCCGTGGTTTTGTCTGCTCCGCGGACGCTATTGTTAAATTAGTTTGGGTTTGTTTCGAGGGGGAAAGATCGACGGACATGTGAATCCCGCCCACTACATTTGATTGGGTAAAGCGCGGCCTGCTTCCTGATCTGAATGCGCACACGTTATGACGAACCTCCCCTACAGATTCCAACGCAGTGCAGAATCTGTTCTTGAGAGATTAGTCTTGGTGTAGCAGCTGTAGCATGAGCTGTAATGATAGCAACAGTTTTAGTAGCAATAGCTGTAATCATTAGTAGTTATGTTAGCAGCAGTTTGAGTAGAGGTAGCATTAGCTGAAACTATTGCAGACAGGAGTTAGCATTAGCTGTAGCAACAGTAGCAAGAGTAGTCAGCATTATTAGCTGATTCATTATGGCTATTCGTGATAGCTGCACAAACTGTTGAAAGCAGGGCTGGAAATGAAGGCAACCATTGCATCTGGAAGTAGTGTGGTCAGCTTGTTGGATTAGGCTGTAGCACCAGCTGGTGTTTGATGAAAGCAGCCCTAATCATGGAAGGAGTGAGGTAAATCCTCAACACAAACATCAACTTAACAAACCCTGACTAAAAAAGACTGAGAGAAAAAGGCTGATGATGAGCTGCCGTTTGCAAACTCTGTGTGTAAGCCACAGATCACAGAGAGAGTACACTTTGCTTGTTGCATGCTGGAAAAAGAATGACAGCAGTGAGGCAGTGATATTTAAAGGCGGAGTCCAACTGCCTGATTGGCTGACTGCAGATTGGCTAGAAGTGCACACACTTAGCTGTGAATGACAACTCAGAGATCTTCTTTATTGAATTTGCGCTTAGAGCTACATATACTCGGGGGTGAAAGTGGCTTGAAGTTCTTGCCGGAACTAACACCCCAATCTTCATCTCCTCATATTGTTTTCCTCATTCATGCATCCTTGAACACATGCATTCAATTCCTTATATGCCTGTACAGTTTGGTGTAGAAATTACAAGCGCATGGTATCTTGCATAGAAAAGTATTTGTTTAAATTAAATGGTAATGTGTTCCTTTTTTTAAATTACAAGCACATCAATAAATTGATATAATGTATAAAAATGGTGTAGGGGTGAAAGTGGCTGACAGTTCTTGCCGGAACTGACACATGCGTGCGAGTGCATGCGTCGTGCGTGTGCTCGTGTGCAAAGCGTGCGTGCACGTGTGTGCGCGCAAAGCGTTTTCTTTTGGTGGATTTGTTACTTTATTTCGGGTTTAGGGTTAGGGATAGGTTTAGGTTAGGGTTATGTTATTTAATTCTTATTTTTGCCTGATTTTACCGATTTATTATCAAAAAAAATAAAATAAATCAAAATATTTTATTTTATTTTTGCAAAATCGATTGTGTGGGCGAGCTTTCTATTGCCACGGCCCACCCAGGCCCACCCATTGCTGCACCCCTGATACACATGATGAGCTATATATGCAAGAGAGCTATATTGTCCTGGATCCTGGATTTTTGTGCAGTATTTGAACATTTTTTTATACTTTTGAATTTTTAAGACAAATGTTCTTTTCTGGGGGTCCCTGGCACAAAACATTTTCAGATGGGGGTCCATGGCTAAAATCAAATGTCTTAAAATATTTTGAAAATAGCAGATCTACAAGCTCACAACGCGTTGCATCGCTTGTGAGCTTGTAGATCGGCTATTTTCAAACACCCAAAGTTTAAATAGGGCTGAAGTGGTTTATGTATGTTTTGTCATAATAATTAAAATCTACAAAGTAACTAGTAGTAACTAAAGTTTTCAAATAATTGTAGTGGAGTAAAAGTATAATATTTGCCTCTGTATTGGAATAGAAGTGAAAATATTGCAAATTGGAAATACTCCAGTCAAGTAAAAATACCTTAAAATTAAACTCAAGTAGCCTACAGTACTTGAGTACATGTACTTAGTTACTTTCCACCAGTGTCAGCATTAGACTTACTCACCTCCTTCTGCAAAGATGACGAAAGAGAACACACTTTTGTTCCATAGGCCCACATTGTCTTGGTTTCAGAGAGCATGGTGGTAAATATGAACTTTTGCCCCAAAGTCTTTACATTCCATAATGTCCCACGTCCGTGTTTACTTTTTACTCAAGCTAAGCATTGAGTTTGAGAACTGATTACAGGGTTTTAACTCAAAGGACTGTGGATTAGTTTCCTATTTTAATACATGGCATTCTTCCATATATATTTTACCCTATTTAAACCATATGAAGTTAGACTTTTTAGAATAATGTTTTAAATGTTTTAACCTATTCGTTTATAGCATGAATGTAAGCCTATAGCCTAAAGTAATTATGAGATTAGTTTTAGACTGGGCTACAAAAGCCTTTGGGGGCAACGTGTAGAGACCGGATGTCCCGTTCGCTCTCCTTCAGCCCTCCTCTTCCGATGGTGCTCGCTTTGTTTTCATTCCTAATAACAACAACATCTACACGTTGTAATGGGAGTTGCCGACAGATTCCGCGGCAGAGCTCTGAATCTGTCTTGAAAGATTAATGTACCACAGATGTGTTGATTATAACACAGAGCTTAATTTATTTATTTCATTTTTATTGTACTTTCTTTTTTTCATTTTCCAAATAAATTATATAAAAATAAATGGAAAAAGCACGCCCCCCTCTCGCATTAGAATGTCAATATCAGTGTGCAGAACCAAGGACAGGTGTTTTCAATTCTGTATTTCAAGGAACGGTTGGCAACCCTAGTGACATGTATGTATGTCATTTGTCATCTTCAGATCGTGCTCAGATAAGGGTTTACTTTGTGAGGCTACGCTGATGCTACGTGCAGAGTGCCCCTATGTCATGAGGGTCATGGGAGTCTTCAGAGGCTCAAAACCCAATTCCCCCATCATACATGTGGGTCTGGTCATGGAGCTGATGGAGAGAGGATCTCTCTTCTCCTTGCAGGTCAGCTTTTTTCCCTCTTTACGGATTCATCAGTTTATATAATAATAATAATAATAAATGCACTTTTCTTAACAAAGTGCTTGTTAGAGATGACAGCAAAACTTAGAATAAGACAGTAGGCCTAAATAAAATGACCAATGGATTATATCAGATAACAGAGTAAGAAGTCAATAAAACAAATAATCAATAACAATAACAAATTAAACAGACATATGTTATAATTTGAGGCATTGCTTAGTTCCTTAGGGGGATGAAAATGCCCTTTTTAAAATATTTAAATATGATTAGTGAGCTAGTTAATCTGAGGTCTTCTAGCAGGCTTTATTGAGCCTTTATTTGCATTTGTGTCTCTGAGATTGTGAATAAAACGTTTTTTTTTTACCCCAACCCTCACCAGAAAAAACTAAACCACCTGCCACCGTGGCCTCTGGTCTTTCGACTGGCTCACCAAGTGGCTCTGGGCATGAACTACCTTCACAGTCTCACACCTGCTCTCATCCACAAGGACCTGAAGCCTGAAAACGTACTGCTGGACTCAAGCCTGAATGTCAAGGTGAGTCCCTTTTTGGGGGGGATTACCACCATGAGGAGTCAAGCATGTCCCTCTTCTGGCACTGTTCATGCTAATCTCCATTCTGTTATTGTATGAAGAAAAAACAAAACAATAAATAAACAGGTATGGGGTAGGCTACTTGTCCAACTCCCACTGTGGGAACCTTCCCTGGACAGGTCAGGAATTTATTGGCGGCCAAGATGGCCATGCATGGCAGTTGTGCCCGTCAGTTGGGCTATAAGCACTCAAAGGTTGATGTGCCCTGTGGCTATAGGGCTGGGGGCAAAAAACACATTACCACAATTGCACAGTTATGTGAAGCATACCATGGGTATAAGTTTATTGCAGGGATTACAGTGATGTATTATTATTATTATTATTATTAATATTATTATTATTATTATTATTATTATTATTATTACACTTATTATTATTATTATTATTATTATTAGTAGTAGTAGTAGTAGTAGTAGTAGTAGTAGTAGTAGTAATAGTAGTTGTATAACATTTGTTTTATTTATCTTTTTTAATTTGTTTAGTTAACATCATCACTGACTGGCTTTATTTTAAGATGAAACTGAAAGTAAGCAGTTTAGTGCGAGGAGGAGGGGCTGTGACTGTGGGGGGTTTGTATTTGTGTCTGTCGGCTTGAGCTACAGAACAAGTTAAATTGATTAGACACAAGTATTGATATCCACTGTGTAAGCTTGACGTAGACTATAATATGTTTGTGATCTCCTCTAGAACAATCAAATCTGGATGTTACGTGTGTGACATCGTCCACCCATAAGCCAATTTTGATATACTAGATTTTCAGACTCATTTATAGTCTACCTCAGGTGTAGAAAAACTATGCAATGTAAATGTGCATGAGGACGTATAAGTGTAATTCACAGGAAGGTTATCCGGCATAGGAAGACTAGACTGACATAAGGGAATGTATTCCAGTGTGACAGGCCAGCCTGGTGACTGGCTGGTGTTCAGGCCTTGCTCAGGAGTCGGGTGTTCAAGCATTTGATTCTGTGGTGGAGCTTGCCTGGCTGTTGTGCTGCAGTAGTATTGCAACATCACTCTCTCTCTCTCTCTCTCTCTCTCTCTCTCTCTCTCTCTCTCTCTCTCTCTCTCTCTCTCTCTCTCTCTCTCTCTCTCTCTCTCTCTCTCTCTCTCTCTCTCTCTCTCTCTCTCTCTTCCTTTCTCTCTGTTCCCTTTATGTTCTCTCCATTCTCCTCTCTTATTCATCCAGATTACAGACTTCGGCCTCGCCAGGTTTGTCACGTGTGTGACAGCCAGTCATCTCAAGCAGGTGGGGACACCCCTCCACATGCCTCCAGAGGCATGTGGAGGGGTGATCTCCCCCCTCGCCGAGATCTCCCCCTCGCCGTCATACCACGCCGACTGTCCCTATGACGTCTACAGGTATTCATCATTCCCTGTGCCATGTGTGTCACTGCAAAGCCCTGTGAATATCCAACATAATGCATTGACGGCTGCTTAGCTGTAGTGGATAGGCTCCATACCAAGTAGAACATTCATGTTGATCTTTCTGTTTCATTAGATGTTTAGTTTTACGGGAAGTAGATACATGTAACTATGCGCAAACTAAACACATTTAACATATGTGTAGATGTAGTGATAAACACCCCAAACAACTAAAACATGTAGTATACTTTTTATCCAGGCTTAGGTATAGATTTTATCCTGTTGCTATTTAGCTATTTTTTGTTAGTGTTGTTATTTTACAAACTATAACACTGATGCTGTGAATGAGTTGCTATTGCTGTCTGTCCTATGTGTGATATGTGGATATGTAAACTAATTGCTGATCTATGTCTCTTTTTATTTTAGTTACGGTATACTGCTGTACAGCATTTTACGTGAGTAATTCTCTTTCTCTTGTCATCTTTATTTATTTTGGCTTTCTAATTTTCTGTTCTTTCTCCATCAATCTGACCTCTCCATCAATGATTTCAAAATAGTAAGAGTAACCCCTCTGTAAAAAAAAGGAAACGGCCTATTTCTATTCTTAGTTCCATCTCGAAAGTTATGAAAAAAATAGTTTATGAACAGGTTGAAAATTACATTGCTAAAAAAAATTATGTACGAATTCCAATCTGGCTTCAGAACATCCCACTCCACTGACACATGCCTTCACTATTTGAACGACCACATAAAACAAGAGGTGGACTTGGACAAATACTGCAGCATGGTCATGCTGGACCTCCAAAAGGCTTTTGACACTGTTAAATACTATATACTTACTATAATAATACTATACTTAAGTAAAGTATTCAATCAATCAATCAATTGAGGTGAACGGAACCCTGCCCTTAGCTCTCAACTCGGTAGAATCTGCACCTGGCTTGCGGATATTCTATCATTACACCTGGGAAAAACTGTATCCGTTCTCTTTGGGTCTAAAATTCAAAGTGGGTGACAATGTTATCACAAGAAAAGAGGAAATTACCTACCTAGGTTCCATTTTAGAAGCAAATCTTTCCAGTGATAAAATGGCAACAAGAGTAATCAAAAAAGTAAACCAAAGAACAACATTTTTGTACAGGATCTCCTCTCTGGTCAGTAAGAATACTTTGAGGACTCTAACAGGAGCTCTCATCCAAGGTTACTTCGACTAGGCTACGCATGCACCTCATGGTACCAAAACACGACAAAGGCCTTAAAAACAAGGCTCAGACATCCCAAAACAAACTGGTAAGGCTACTTCTTGGCCTTACATCTACAACTCATCCTACCCCTGCTCACTGCTAGGGTCGGATGGCTCAGGGTAGAGGACAGAGTACAGCAACTTGCAATGGGCCTGGTCTACAAGATACACTACACCACAAAGACACCCATGTACCTGTCAAAATACTTCACAAATGTCAATGAAGTCCACAATCACAACACCAGAGGAAGCTCCACTAATCACGCCCAACCCAGATTTGGCTGTAACAAGGGGTTAAATTTGTTCTCCTGCTATGCCACAAAAATGTGGAATGCCCTACCAACAGTGGTGCGTGTAAAACCCTACTCTCCTTCAAAACCGCTTTAAAGGAGCACTTACAGGTGGCTGCAATTTTAAACTGGCCCCTGTAAAAGTCAACCCCCCCCCTATATACATAGTAGTGTATGTTTGTCTGTCATTAAATGTTTTTATGAATTGAGCACAAAGGACCCCAATGGAAACAAGCCATAGGCTTTCTTGGGTTTAAAAACCTCTTCTTTTTTTTTACTGTACTTTCATGTGCTTTTTTTTGCAAACTGTTAATAAAGTATTCAATTAATCAATCAATCAGTGTCCATGAATACGTTTTGTTTTGTTTTTTGGTACGTTTTTTTTCTGATTACGCCGTGGCATCTCGAAACGCCCCAAAACGCCCTAGTTGAAAATAAAATTATATGAGGAAAATAAATGCTCAGCGCCTCATCATGCTGCTGAAGTGGTCTCATAGTAAAGAATTCAAAACATACGCTGTGCTCAGGGAAAAACAATAATAATCTTGGTGGACACAGCCCCTTAATCACTCAATGTCTCAGCCTCACAGATTCCATTCATGAATTCAACAATAAGAATAATTTGAAACACAAGTTGACAAGTACCCATTCTGTGTATTACTAAAGTTTTTCTTCTCTACTCCCCATCCCCTGCATTCATCTATCTTCCTCTCCACTCTCTCAGGCACTGGTAACAGCATTGACAAGTTTGATGCTTCCAAGGGAGAAAGGCCGACCCGAAGGTATTTTCTAACCTTGGCCACAGGGAAAGAGGAGCTGGTAGAACTGTGGGAGCTGTTAGATCTCATGAAGGACTGCTGGAACCAAAATCCCGACCAAAGACCCTCTTTTACAGGTGAGAAGACTGTCCTGCAATGGTTTTATACCTCCCACCTAGATACTGGTGTACTGCTCACCAACGGGATAAATATGAAATGGTGCTGAATAGAACAGAATGTTCACTTCTATGGAGTTACTCGTACAGCACACACTCCCTTTTCCCGGGGTCATCCCTATTTTCCCCGGGTTCTATGTTCCACACTTACTTTAGGGTTAGGCTTAGGTTAGGTTTATGCTTGTAAGCCCCCTTTCGGTTCTGGGGGCTTGAAGTATGCGCAGTAGCACTAATCTTGCAATACCAGATGTGGACAATAGTTCATTCTTGCCTCAAACATCCACCGCAGTCCTGGGGTCTTGGTCTGAGCAGCTGAATCAACTTTGTGTCTGTGTTGTTCCCAGAATGCACTGCTGTGACAGAAGGACTGCATGAGAAGCACACGAGTGGGATTAATGACGCCGTCGACAAAGTGCTAAAGAAGCTGGTAAAGAACGCATGATGCATTCAAAACTCATTCTCTCACTTTGAAACTATAGGACACATGATGCATTCAAAACTCATTCACTCAATTTAAAACTATAGGACACATGATGCATTTCTTTCTTTGCCTTATCTCCTACCTCCTTCAAGATATTATGTTGTTCAATAGAGCTCATACTGTACAATACCATACTGTACTTCATGAAATAAATAACATGACTGTGTTCAACAGGATGGTGCTGAGGATCCAATAGGAGGTGAGCTTTTATTGTCCTTGTGCAGCTCAATGCTTGAGGCTGTTGTTTTTCTTATTCTTCCGCCCTTTTTTGCAGTTCTGGCTAAGCCATGCAGTATTTTTATTAAACTTGGCAATATGGTAGATGGTTCTGCCAAAAAATGAAACTCACAACTATTTGAAAAAGGGTGGCGCTATAGCACTCAATTGAAAAATGCAAACTTTGAACAGGCATAGCTAATGAACCGTTTGACCTACAGCAATGAAACTTCATTACACATATGCGTCCCCTCATGACTAAAGACTTTACCACTTTGACCTTTGACCTCTGACCCTTAGACCGTCTGTCTTATATGAATTATATGAAAAACTGTTAAATTCTATCTCCTGTGATTTTTTTAAAACTTGTGTGGTGTTGGTATGCTTAATTAACACAAAGTCTGCCAGGTATTAATTAATTAATTAATACGCCTCGCCAGCGTTTTTTTGTAATGCTTAACGATCAGATGATTTTAAAAGTCCTACAGTGTGTACCTGCTCTTACAGAAACAAATGCGGTTTTAAAGCCTACCCTCCGCAGTGGGAAGACTCTCAGACCCCCACCTTTATGTAAAATCCATTTTTTGGCCAAAAATATATATATATTCCAGCGGACAGAGACATTTTTTAGTTACTCCAGTACCACCAATATCTGGTCAATAGCGTTTTCATATTGAGCGAACATGTATTGATATTTTTTTTACTGAAGCGTAGACGTCACATCGTTTACTCATTCAAATGAGGAAAATACACGCTACAGTCGCATAGCGTTAAGGAGAACTCCTGACGCTACGGACCAGAGCTACATCATACTATGCTGATTACATCAACCAAAGTCAAATGAATTCTGTGACTATTTTTCACCATTGTCAAGTGATCTTTATCCCTGCTGGTTTCAGTCCTAAATTCAAATTATCTTTATCCCTGCTGGTTTCAGTCCTAACTTCCAAACTGGCAGACATGGAGAAGAACGTGGAGACTGTGATGCCACTAACCTCCAAACTAGCAGACATGGAGAAGACTGTGAAGGATATCATGACACAGATTGCAGGTGAATTTATAGAACAGTTTGTTATGAACTGATGTATAGGGCATAGCAGTGGTGGCCATTTTGTGGTGCAACAAATCGAAAGCCCATTATTTTTTCCCACGCGACTCAACTGAAACATCACTCACCACCCTTAGTTAGAGGGAGACTCTCAACCCTTTAAGACCGGGAACGCATCTGTGTCATTTTAGATTTCTTTGGCTATTCAAAAATAGCAGATATACAAGCTCATAGCGCAGCACCGAGGTTGTAGATCTGCTATTTTTGAAAAATCAAGAAACTTTGTACAAATCTTTGAATGTACTGTATTTGTGAATGTACTGTATAAGTGAACATTTTAAACTCCGATCTGTGCTTCTGGGGGTCCCTGGAACAACATATTTTGAGATGGGGGTCCGCGGCCATATACATATCATTCTGGGGGGAGATATATATTCGAAGAATTGCACACATTTTCACGTTTTTTCAAAAATAGCAGATTGCCGCGCTATGAGCTTGTATATCTGCGATTTTTGAATAGCCAAATAAATCTAAAGTGACACAGATGCGTTCAACAGATTGAATGGGTTAAAATCACAACAATACAACTATAACTATAACTATATCGTTCACCATGATATTGTTTTTATAGTTGTTGTTGCCATCCACTTGACTTACTGTAGAACCATTTTTAAAACTATATATTTATAGCTATAGTTATAGTGCTCACTGCTCAGTGTGAATGGGTCTTTAATCCAGGGGTTCCTAAACATTTTAGCTCATGACCCAAAAGATAAATTTGATGTTTGCCCGGGACCCAAACTAGTGAAAATCGCAGATCTACAAGCTAGCTCGTGGATCTGCTATTTTCACTTTATTTGTTTTCAAATTTCTGGAATTGATTTACATTTTCTTTAGAAATTCCTTTGAAAAATATTTGAATTTGTTTTTAATTCATGAAAGATTAAGGTTTTTTGGAATGTTTCTTTTTTCTGTGGTAGTACAGGAAAACACTGTGGTGGTACAGGGTCAGATGCTGAAGACCATGGAGGCCAAGGTGACAGCCAGCGAAAGAGAAGTCAAGGATCTGCGAGACATGGTGGTAGAACAGCGACTGATGCTTAAGGTCAAAGTCAGGTCAAAGTCCTCCAGACCAGACTCAGTACCAGTGAAGACCAGGTGAGAGAACTTGAAAGTGGAGGTAATTAGACCAGAATGATGTTCAGTCAATGCATGTATGAGAGGACAGTGTTGAAAAATGTCTTACTTTACTTATAATTCATTCAGTTGAGCTCAGAGATCTGATCATGTTTTCATCATGCAATTTACTGTATGTTTGATATAATTCACATGTAGGAGCATTTTTGTTTGAATATGAACTTAGTATAGTTAATATTAATGTTGTATTGATTTAATATTCATGTTGTATTGATTTAATATTCATGTTGTATTGATTTAATATTCATGTTGTATTGATTTAATGTTCATGTTGTTTTGATTTAATATTCATGATGTATTGATTTCAGCTCATGGTGCTCAGCTGTCCGCTGTAGAAACGAAGCTAAATATGGAGATGCAAGGTTTTTGCCTGACAACAACGATATGCTGTAATAATAATATGAATGATTTGATATTTAATAGTATAATGAATGTTTTTATGAAGATATAAATAATGAGTTAATAAATAGTAAAATATATGCTTTTATCGTTGCTGTCAGGTGGAAACCTTGTATGTCCAAAACCATTCCTTTATTATTATTATTTAAAAAAACATTTAAAATAGTGAAAATAGCAGATCTACAAAGAGTTTGTAGATCTGCTATTTTCACTATTTCTTTTGACACTCTTGTATGATGAAGTAAGGCATTCATTTACAAAAAAGGCATACAAAGTCTAAATATGGAGATGCAAGGTTTTCTGCCTGACAACAATGATATGCCGCTGTATGTCCAAAATCATTCCTTTTTGTCTCCGCCAGGCCGAAAGGCATGGCGAGAGAGTATGTTTTCGCCCCTGTCCGTCCGTCCGTCCGTGTGTCCGTCCGTCCGTCCGTGTGTCCTGTCTGTGTGTTAGCACCAAATCTCCGGCACCGTTGGCCCGGTCGCTGCGAAACTGTGCACACACACTCCCTGGATGCCAATTCAGAACCTCTGCCTCAAATTTTTCACATGGGCCTGTTATAGCTTCACCAGGAGGCCGATTTGTGCAAAACCCATTTTTCCCCACTACTCCTACAGTTTTTAACCAAACCTCATGCAAATCGGTACACAGTATCTCTATAGTCATGTGATCAAGACGCATCTGTCCGATATTTCATATTCCATCCTCATTGACTAAGGTTGACTTCCAAAGTTTGCAGGATTGGTCCGTTTTGAACAAAATGTCTGAAATCATGAACGCGGCGTGCGATTTCCGTGAAAATTTGCACGCACATTCCCACTAGGCCGAGGAAGAAATGCCACCCTTTTCACATTGGCCTATTATAGCGCCACCAGGAGGCCACAATAACTTACCTGACCTGGCGGAGACCTGTGCTCCGAGGAGCACTTTTTCTAGTTTATTATCATTTTGAAAACATTTGAAAATAGTGAAAATAGCATATCTACATGCTCATTGTGACGCGTTGTGACTATATTTGCACTATATTTGCAACACTCTTGTATGATGAAGTAAGGCGTTAATTTACAGAAAAATATGGATAAATATGAGGTTTCTGCCCAACAACAACTTTATAATCATATAAATAATTTGATAATTAATAGTATAATACGCTTTTATAACAATATAAATAATGTGATAATGCTCCTGTGTTGACAGACCAACTAAAGGTGGCCTTTGATGGACCAACCAAAGGTGGACGTGTGTGTGTGTGTGTGTGTGTGTGTGTGTGTGTGTGTGTGTGTGTGTGTGTGTGTGTGTGTGTGCGTGTGCGTGTGTGCGTGTGTGCGTGCGTGTTTTCTAGGTTCTTTCCAATCTCCAGTGAGTTTATTACTTCAGATTCACTGCAGCTAACTGGCCATCATCAGAGCATGTGCATATCACCATGTATAAAAATAATCAGCTATATATAATACATATCTAATGGAGTGATAGTAGAGATGGAGCAGGGAGACACAGTAGACATGAGGTTACCTGGTTATAGTGGTTCTCCCTACAGGCTCTATGATAACTAATCCAATCAGAACACATTCAGTGGTTTTCTGCTCTATTCTATGCAGCACTGCTACTGACACGGCTGGAAACTCACTGAGTACATTTACTCAAATACTCTACTTAAGTACAATTTAGAGTTACTTTTATTTTAATAAAATAATACGTTTGTACTTTTGTAGGTATTGTATTGTAGCAGTAAGAGTAAGAGTATTTCTACATTGTTGTTACACTTGTAAGTCATTGTGGATAAGAGTGTAAATGTCTAAATTGTAACTTGTACTTGTAAATGCTATGTGTACTTTTACTTGTACTTCTTCCACCACTGGTCCTGGTAGCATTACATTAAAGAGCTTCCATAATGCTCATATTCATGTTGTCAATAAAGACACATTCAAAAGCACTGTGTCTATTGTATGATTTAATGATCATTTTTAACCAGTATATCATATTTTTATTGTATTATATTTATATTATTGCATATTTAATCTGTATATCGTTGCTGTCATGCAGACCTTGTATCTCCATATTTCTTCTTTATAAGTGTTATATTTTCTCTCCACTATTAATGCCCCTACGCTAAAAAGTAGCTAAAATAGCTGATCTACAAGCTCACAACGTGGCCATCCTGCAGATCTGCTATTTTCACATACTTGAACTTTATTTTTAAGTGAAATTGTGCTTGTTTTATAAATATTGAACAAATGAAAACTATTAACAAGAGCATGTGACTAAATAATAACTATATTGGATCCAATTACTGAAAAGTAACAGTTTTGGACATACAAGGTTTCCACCTGACAGACAATGTCTGACAATTTCCTGTAAAGTCTTGTACAGCGGGGCGGCAGTGGCGCAGGGGTAGAGTGGCTGGATGGGAACAGCAGGGTTCCCAGTTCGATCCCGGGCTCCCCCAGAGTTAGTGTCGAAGTGTACTTGAGCAAGACACTGAACCCCAAATTGCTCCCGACGAGCAGGTTGGTTCCTTATGTGGTTTCCTCCGCCATCTGTGTGTGAATGGGTGAATGTAATGCATAATCTATGAAAAGCGCTTTGGATAAAAGCGCTAATTAAATGCACCATTTACAGCACAAGGAGAATGTTTCCACATTCTCCTTGTGCTGTAAATGGTGCATTTAAATAGCACTCTGAGATGGGAGATGATGACCTCAATAGGCGGCTGTGTGTGGCTACAGTAGAATCAGTAGCCTACTGAAAATAGCTTTATTAAAACAATTAACTACTGTTATTTATATTTATATTTTTACACCCAGTGCCAATTGTCTATGTAATCCTGGGCACTATCTTCCCTCTGCCAACCTAGGAAGGCCAGGGCCGAGCTCATGCCTCCTTCAATGCATGAGAGCCAACTGACCTTCTTTTCACCTGACAGGGGAGTGTTTCCCTGGTTGGACGTAGCGTGTGGAAGGAACACGTTATTCCAACCAGTTCCTTTCCCCTCCATCAGGCGCCCTGGCTGACCAGGGGGAGGCAGTATAGTGACCAGGATTACTACATGTTTTTCGTGAGGGTACCTACCCTAGGGAACACGGGGAGAACATGCAAACTCCACACAGAGAGGCCCTTTCGCCAACCCCACCTAGGGTATGGGCACTGATGACGCGGAGGAGAGAACACGCCCCTAGCACCCACAGCGTCCCCCTGCGGGAATCGAACCCAGGACTTTCTAGCTGTGAGGCGACAGCGTGCCCCCTAAAAAAATAGCCTCCATTTCTGGTCAGACGAGGGAGGAGCCAGGCTGGAGCCAAACCACAGTGCCTAGAGCCTCCTAGTGTCGCCAACAGCTGCAACATCTCAACTTTCCTGGCCTGGCATTGGTCGGACCGATGGCGTGGATCCATGCGTGTTGCAGGTTGTAAATGCAGCATGCATGGATCTGCGTCGTCGGTCTAAGGCTAACCCTAACCCCCTAATTAGCACTAGTCTCTTAACTACCCTCAAGAGACAGTGGGGGCAGTAGCATGTCACTGGACACAGGCAGGGGTCTGATCAGCCTCGGTCGGGTCGCCTGGAGGAGGGTGTCTGTTGCAAAACCCGAAACACCCAGTGAATCCAGGTAACGACACTGATGATGTGCAGTCCAGTCGTTATTGTTGATGTATTGACTATCAATAATTACAAGATTCTTGAGAGACTTTTGGGAAGAAATATGTGCTCATTCGCATACTATTAACTGAGATTATTGAAATTAAATGCTGACCTCAGAAGGCATTCTAATGAATATAAATCACAGAGATCATAGGGGAATATATGATAGTTCTAAAAAGGTTAAATACCTGGATGTAGGCCTACTGATCATTCTTGTTTTTGATGTTATTTATTTTTTTAAATACATTTCTTATTTTATCCTCAAGAGGGCTCCATTGTCCACTTTAGTTCAGACGTATAGAATCAACTATATCTCTGCTCCAAGTCCACTTTATTGAGAAAAAGTAAAACATGTGTGTATGTGTGTATGTGTGTATGTGTGTATGTGTATGTGTGTGTGTGTGTGTGTGTGTGTGTGTGTGTGTGTGGTTGCAGTGTTGGTGTGTGTGTGTGTGTGTGTGTGTGTGTGTGTGTGTGTGTGTGTGTGTGTGTGTGTGTGTGTGTGTGTGTGTGTGTGTGTGTGTGTGTGTACAGGTACAAAGGAAGGGGGTTGGGGGGCGGGGGCTACCCAACACCCATGGCCCTTATCAAGAAGACCATTCGACAAATAATTTCACCATTATAATTATTATTTATAATGATATTATAATTAAAATGAGCTGGCTGCCATCAGTACCTTTTAGTTTCACTTTTCTTGAGATGAATAAATTGTTGCTTTTACACTTCAGGTTTTGGGCATTTTATGTATTACATTTCTGGTGTGACATGGCACGAGGGACCCCCAGATAGTTCCCCCCAAAAATCGGCACACACAGACCCTCCAAGTGGTCTCTGAACGACCCTGTGTGTGTGTGTGTGTGTGTGTGTGTGTGTGTGTGTGTGTGTGTGTGTGTCAGTTGCGCTGGAGCCTGTTTAATTAAAAGACCCAGAATTCAGTCCAGTCAAAAAAAAATAAAAAAATAAAAGTCCAGTCCAGTCCCCCGCACCTCGTGATCACCGCGAGGTGGGGTCTCCCCAGCCTGGGTGGGTATAAGGATAATTCCTTTTAACAGGTCGTTCATGAAAGTCCTTGCGGTCTTGTTTCCAATGAGAACCTGTGAGCAATTGGGGTTAAGAGTCTTGCTCAGGGACAAATTTCATATCATCGGCACATATGCTGGGATAGCCTGGAATCGAACCTGGGGCAACCAGGGCCTCTGGTTCCCTAGGTGGGCTCACTAACCACTCAGCTATGGCCGCCCCTGGGTCCCCAGCCACCATTTGGTTACAGGCTTGGGATGAAGTTAAAAGAAAAAGAAAACATCTACACTTCATGGAGTACATTTTTTGTATCGAATTAACCAAATTAACCAAAATAAAGTAACAACCCAACCCCCCAAAAAATTTACAAAACCACCCGAAAATAAAAATAAAAAGACAGCATGCACACGCGATGTGCATTCATGCATGTCCCCGATGTGTCCCCCCCATGTCATTTTCCATTCCAGCGCCCCTGGTGTGTGTGTGTGTGTGTGTGTGTGTGTGTGTGTGTGTGTGTGTGTGTGTGTGTGTGTGTGTGTGTGTGCGTGTGTGTGTGTGTGTGTGTGTGTTGTATAAAACAGTGTGTAGGGCAACCTAAACAAAAAGGGTGAGGCCCAACTCAGGCCAGGTGGCAACCCAAGCAGAACCTGCCTCTGGAAATAGAGAGAATGAGAGGTTTACAATTTAAGCGTTTAGCAGACGCTCTTAATCCAGAGTGATTTAATCAAAGTAATCAAGGTAAGCACGAGGTAATACATCAAATGCATAGAAATAGTAATCTAGGACTATAGGTATAAACCAAGAACCTATCATGCAGTCTAAACAGTATTGTATCAACAAATAAATAATCTGTATAAACTATATGATGCCAGGTCAACACATTAACCTGACATCTGTCTACATAACATGCTATATAAATTACAATTTAACCTTTGCATAAGCCTGCACGGTCGTCAAGGGTGTATGACTTTATCTTTTAGCCGTTTCTCCTCTCGTTCTTTCTGCTTTTTCCTAAACTAACCCTCTGATGTCTTAGAACAGTTGTTCTGATCCATTTAGTAGACTGTACAAAGTTGCAGGTGCACTAGATCACTGGTTCTCAACTTGTAGGCTGGGGCCCTCTGGTGGGCTGTGAGGGTATTGCAAGTGGGCAATACCTGCTGATGCAGACAGAATGTCCTGACAGAGCCGACAAAACCACGGAAAGTTGGTAACATTTTAACTTGTTCTTTCATCATAGAAATAAGTGGGCTTATAACCAAAACGATCCATGTTCTTTGGGAGAAATTGTGTTAGTGTTCCGCAGTGGCGGACGCAGGATCTCTCTATGAGTAAGGCCAGGCAGATACGTGGTAGGCCCCCAGCCCCCCACCCCCCACCGGGAGGGGGGGGGGTGGTGGGGGCTGGGGCTGGTCGCAGATAGACAGCTAGAGAGAGTTGAATAACCTCTTCAAATAACCAGAAATTACCGAAATATGTAGGCGATTTGTGTTTTAGCTTAGACAAATCCTACAATAGTTGGTAGATGATTGGTAAATTATTAACCATGACAACGACTCAAAGACTTTTATTTTGTACTTTCTTGAACCACAAGCATATCACTGCGCCAGTCAGATATAATTACATGAGCGAGAAAAGGGGGGGGAACACTTGATACACAAAAACAAAGCTGGCAATGTATTGCTATCCAGGGATGCTTTGGCTTCTGTGCAAAGCACTACATTTAGTCAGTGAGAATTGCATTGTACATAAAATGCGCTCGGAAAGGTTTCTTTTAGGAGCGCTTGTGCACTTGTACCCCGACATGACAGATTCTCCATCACAGTATAGCAGCAAAGCCCAACACAGAGTTTTTGATCCAACTCGAGGGGGTTCAGTAATTTCCAAAATTCACTTTTTTGTGATGCCCCGTGCAGTCAAATCCGCGGTGTCAATAAATCCTACTGCCCGCTCTTTGATGAGTCCTCCATCCATGAATCGAATACAAACTGCAACTAGTTCCCGTTTGGAAAGATCTTTATACTCATCCGCGAGTAGGCATATTGCAAAATATTGTCCACTGAGTTCAGCTTTTATTTTACCAAGCATGACTGAGTTAAGTAAAGATAGAACGAAGGAGCTAGACCATGAATTTAAAAAAAATATTTGATATTTAATATCATATGGTGTATGTCCCTCAAACCTTTTTCAAAAGGTTTGAGCCTAAATCATCACTCAGATATACTCATCCCAAGTCAATTGTCTCTGGCTTATACAGCACTTTCAGCTGCAATACCAAAACGTCCTATTGTGCAGGGGGGGGCTACTGAGCAATTCTGTCTGTTAATTAAAAAAAATATTAAAAAAAAATATTTAAAAAAAATAAAATAAAAGGAAAAATTCTGCATAAACAGAAGCATCTAAGAAAAATACAAAATCGAAAAAAAAACACTTTGAAAATTTTTGAACAATTCCACCAAGTGTTTGAGGTGCCTGTTTCACCCACTTCCGGGGGGCGGAGCCAAAATCCGAGCCCGAAGTATTTGTTCGTAGACCCCCACTTAGGGGGGGTAGAAAAAGTTTCGGAGCGATTCGGGCACTTTTCATTCAACATTGGGTTTGCCATCATTAATGTTTGTGACATCATAAACATTTCCATTCTGAGATCGCCTGTTCAGACACGCCCATTTTGGAAATCCATGAAATGAGAAGGAATGACTGAATAAAAAAAAAATACAAAAAAGTACAAGAGACACTGGGGACCCCAAAAAATACAAAAAACCAAGAAAAAAGTGATTTTCATGGTGTAGACCCTTTAAAGCAGCCATGTCAAACTGGTGTTTCGCGGGCCGTTTGTGGCCCGCGACGTCGTCAAATCTGGCCCGCGAGGTGATTTGAGAAAACGCCATTTAACACATTGGGTGCCAAACACGGTCTGAACCGTGTTTGCGCAGAGTAGCGGTCCGGTGCCAAACACGGTTCAGACCGTGAAATTGTCTTTTTATTGGTTTACTGTACATTAACCCCGTATGCAGATCCTCACTGAATTTGGTGCGGCTACATGAAAGGAATCCCAAAAAAAACACGTGATCGAAGTCATATGACCACAAAAACCTTTAAAAAGAGCAACTGCGGGAAGCATTCTTCCTGTGCGACCAAACAATTGCTGTTTACAAGCCAGAGAGAGAGAGAGAGAGAGAGAGCTGCTGTGATCGGATCGATAGGGAGACTGAGAGGAGAGACTGAGAGAGTGTGTGAGTTTGAGTTAGTTTAGTTATAGTGTTATATAGTTGTGGTAGATTTAAATTTGAGTGAGTGAGAGAGTGATTATATAGATATAGATTAGATTATTATAGTTAGATAGGTAGATAGATAAGTTAGATAGATATATTATTAGTTATATTGTATTGTGCCAAGTGAGCTATATATTGTGTTAGAAAGGGCGTGGAGGAAGATTTAGCGAGTAGGTAAGGTTTAGATTTAGACAGGTGAAGGAGGATATTTAGTAGGAGTATATAGTCTATTTGTGAGAGAGATAGACTATAGAGAGTATGTCAGGTCAGCGAGGGAGAGGCTCTAAGCAGCGCGGAGGCGGTCAGCTCTCCGGAGGCTCGCTGCCACAGCAGAGAACAATCCAGCAATACTTTGCTCCCAGAACGAGTGGAACGGCACCACCACCACCACCACCACCACCAGAGCCAGCGGTGGGCCCTGGTGGGTCTGTGGCCCCGAAGAACGCCGGTGATCAACCTCTCCGTAGGGGTTCAAGGAGACGCGTGTCGGTGCATCTCCCTCCTGCATCAGGGAGTGAAAACGAGTCGGACACTGACTCTGTAGACTGCTACGATGACTCTGATGAGTGGGAACCAGCAGCCAGTGGTAAGAATACATACATCTTATCGTGTTTGTGTTGTATTTGGTTGGTTATCTAGTTGATATTACGGAGAAAACGTATCAGAAACTCTCGTTTGCTTTACGTTGATGTTGCCAGGCCTGTTTATTGTAAGCCACTCTGGACTTGTTTTTCTGTGAAGCTGCTTGTCGTCAATCATGATGGTTGCAAACTTGCGATTGTTGTTACAATGTAGGTGAAACGTATGTCTATCAAATATGGTTTTATTGAAAGGCAATCCATGGTTCGAGCTTAGAAAGAGAACGTCGGGAAATGTCCGACGATTTGTATTATTGTGAATGTGATTTTCACGGCTATTGTCCAGTTTTGAAGTGCTCATGTGGCCAAATGACTATAGGCCAGATGAACACTTGAAACCTAGTGGAAAATAGCCGTGACAATTGTATATAGTCTATTCTTTTGGCACATAGTCGCTTCTTTTGGGCTTGTTTTCATAGACCTGGTTGCTTATTCCTATCCCAAGATCTGGCAACAAAAATAAACAGGGACATTCCACAGTCCACACACGCTCACTGTGTACTATAGACCCTCCCACTCTAACTCTAAGTTATTAGTTCATTTACTATTACCTGCTACTGATGAAATGAAAATGATGTATTCTTCTGATCTGTACGATCTGTATGATTATGACAATTTTGACAATTTAGCCTATATGTACAATGACAGATGCAGTAGGCTAAACTATGTAAAAAATAGCAGATCTACTAGTGACTACCAGAATCTAGTTGTGAGCTTGTAGAGCTGCTTTTTGTTTTAGCAGGTGCAAAGCTCTCTCAAAGAGATAATGTCAGGTCATATAAACAAAACACAACAACACTTTTTGATCCTGTTCTCCTGTCATGAGTTCATATCAACAAAATGTCCTATATTCTGCTTTTTTTGGGGGGTGACCCCCCCTCTAAGACAGCTTCAAAGAGATAATGTCATGTCATGTAAACAAAAAACAACAACACCTTTTGCACCTGTTCTCCTGTCACGAGTTCATGTAAACAATTCTATTCTGCTTTTTTTGGGGGGGTGAGCGAGCCCCCCCCTTCTAACCAGCTTCAAAGAGCTAGAAGGTCAGACTATCTAAACAAAAAAACAATACAGCTATGATGCTCTTCTTCCTTTGATGTAATCTTACTATGGGTTGCCTGACCTAAGAACATATGCATCTCTCATCCCTCTGGATAAGAGTGTTTATGCCTAAATATATTTGATGTACTGTATTCTATGATCCTATAACTTACTGAGACACTACACTGTCTCTCTGTATTCTATGATCCTATAGTTTACTGAGACACTATACTGTCTCTGTATTCTATGATCCTATAACTTACTGAGACACTACACTGTCTCTGTATTCTATGATCCTATAGTTTACTGAGACACTACACTGTCTCTGTATTCTATGGTCCTATAGTTTACTGAGACACTACACTGTCTCTCTGTATTCTATGATCCTATAGTTTACTGAGACACTACACTGTCTCTCTGTATTCTATGATCCTATAGTTTACTGAGACACTACAATGTGTCTGTATTCTATGATCCTATAGTTTACTGAGACACTACACTGTCTCTCTGTATTCTATGATCCTATAGTTTACTGAGACACTACACTGTCTCTGTATTCTATGATCCTATAGTTTACTGAGACACTACACTGTCTCTGTATTCTATGATCCTATAGTTTACTGAGACACTACACTGTCTCTCTGTATTCTATGATCCTATAGTTTACTGAGACACTACACTGTCTCTCTGTATTCTATGATCCTATTGTTTACTGAGACACTACACTGTCTCTCTGTATTCTATGATCCTATAGTTTACTGAGACACTACACTGTCTCTGTATTCTATGATCCTATAGTTTACTGAGACACTACACTGTCTCTATGTATTCTATGATCCTATAGTTTACTGAGACACTACAATGTGTCTGTATTCTATGATCCTATAGTTTACTGAGACACTACACTGTCTCTCTGTATTCTATGATCCTATAGTTTACTGAGACACTACACTGTCTCTGTATTCTATGATCCTATAGTTTACTGAGACACTACACTGTCTCTGTATTCTATGATCCTATAGTTTACTGAGACACTACACTGTCTCTATGTATTCTATGATCCTATAGTTTACTGAGACACTACAATGTGTCTGTATTCTATGATCCTATAGTTTACTGAGACACTACACTGCCTCTCTGTACAGAGCCTAAATCGATTTGATGTACTTATATTGACCAAGTATATTTTATCTTAGGCTCCGACACGGAGGAGGAGCTGGAAGATGCTGTAGCTGGGTCTGTGTATCATCAGCGTGGTAAGTAAAGACATTACAACAGGAATAAAAATGATTCATTCTAAGGTGTGGACGAAATCATATTATGTTATCATGATTGCTTATATGTAACCTTGTTGTCAGTACATTATGTTCTTTATCTTATTCTATTCATCTTTGTGTTCTATGATACATTTTAGTTTACATGACGTAGAGCCAAGATGTCTCCTAGTCCTGATGGCTATTGTTTATAGTACAGCTTGTCCTTGTAACATGACAGTATAGCTATGTTCTGATTACTTGTGCTCCTGGCAGAAGGATTGTACAATCCTCCATCGTCCACAGGGGTGAAAATCATTTATTCCATTTTGTGTAAATTATATTTACCAAACTATTTCATATTTTACTGTGATCACAGACACGCAGTCGAGGGGGGAGCAGCAGGAGGAGGAGGAGGAGGAGGAGGAGCAGGGGGAGGAGGGGGAGGAGGAGGAGGAGGGGGAGGAGGAGGAGGAGGAGGAGGAGGAGGAGGAGGAGGACACACCTGCAGTACCACCTGTCAGCCGTAAACGAGGTAAGAACTTTGTCTGTTGTCACACTGAGCTCTCTTTTACCACACAAATGACAAAATATGTATTTTATGCAGGGGTCATCAATATGTCCGTACACAAGTGTTTGTTTTTTTGTTTTTACACACCATTATAATGTTCTTATTTTGAACACACAATTACTGAATGTCAGTCTCCAGGTTTTCTTCAGAATATGTATGACACTGATTTGCTATGACACTATGTATTGAACATTTTATTTTCAAGGACCCCCATAACTTGAGTGTGTACAAATGGAACCAAATGGACCCGTAGGGTCCATTTGGTTCCATTTGTACACACTCAAAAATTTGTACACACTCAAAAATATCCACCACAAGCCAGCATGGCGATGACTCCTGATTTTATGGTAACTTATGTATTTCTAATTTCCAGGTGGTGGGAGGCCTCGTAAAGCTCCAGAGTATGTGTGGTCTGAGTCAGCAGACTGGCCAGAGTGGCAGCCGAAGGACATCCCATTCACTGCTGGGAATCCGGGTCCTCGGGGCAGGGCTGCTGACCTGCTGACTGACCAACCAGTTGACTTCCTGGAGCTGCTCATCACTGATGAGCTGCTTGAGCACATTGTTCAGCAAACCAACCTGTATGCACAACGCCGCGTACAGAGCGAGCTGAAGTATGCCAGAGATAAAGCATGGAAGAAGCTGACAGTTGGGGAACTGAAAAACTTTCTGGGGCTGTTCTTCCTCACCGGAATTATCCAGAAGCCAAAGCTGGAAGACTATTGGTCAACGGATGAGGCACTAACAACACCCTACTTCCACAAATGCATGGCCAGGAACCGGTTCCAACTGATCCTGAGTAGTCTCCATTTCGTGGACAATGAGACCCTTCACAACAATGATGACCCGCTGTGCAAAGTCCGCACAGTCCTGGACACCATACTCTCCAATTTCAAGGAAATGTTCCAGCCAGGCAAGAACATTAGCCTAGATGAGGGAATGTTGTGTTGGCGTGGGCGTCTCTCTTGGAAGACATACAACCCAGCAAAGCCCATAAAATATGGCATTAAATCATACATTTTGTGTGATTCGGCCACAGGGTACGTGTATGCCATGAAGCCGTTCTGTGGCGAGAGGGTCCCCCTGCAGGAAACCGTGACCTTTCTGCTAGGTGACCTAAAAGGTTACGGTTTTAGATTGTGGATGGACAACTACTACAACTCAGTGAAGCTGTCTTACCACCTCCTTAGTCTCCAGACCCATGTGTGCGGGACCCTGCGAAAGCACAGAGGGGAGCCACCAGTCATCAGCGACCTGACCAATTCCAAGCTGGGAATTGGGTCAACAGTAGTGCGTCACACAGGCGATGTGATGGTGGTGGCATGGAGAGACAAGAGAATCGTCAAGATGATCACCACACACCACCCTGATGAGATGACAACCGTTCCTGTGTGGCAGAAGGCCACAGATCAACGCCCCGCCCGGCAGGTTCCAGTACAGAAGCCATCATGCATTATTGACTACAACAAGCACATGAATGGTGTTGACAAAATGGACCAAAACCTAGCATACTACCTGTTTGTGAGGAAGACCACCAAGTGGCCAAAAAAGTTTGTCGCCTATCTGTTCCAAATTAGCCTGTTCAACGCCTTTATCCTGTACAAGGCCAACAATCCTCTGCCCAAGTGTCCAATCCTGAAGACCTTCATCCTCAGCGTGGTGAAATCGTGGGCCACCTTCGGAAAACCCGGGGGGGTTGAGGAAGTGGGGGTTGAGGAAGTGGGGGTTGGGGAGGAGGGGGGTGGAGAGGAACGCATTGCCCCACCTGCTAATCCACCTGTTGAACCACCTGTACACAACCCGCGGGGGAGGGCAAGTCGCAGGGCACCAGGCATTGCCCCACCTGCTGACCGACCTGTACACAACCCGCAGCCAAGGGCACCACACAAGGACCCTATCAGCAGGCTGAATAAAAATGTGGCTGAACATGAAATGATCCCAGTCCCCCAAACCTCAAAAAAGAGCCCAGGTAGGGAATGCCGGGTTTGCAGAAGAAGAGACGGCAAGAGAGTAGACACAAGGTACATGTGCAAGTCCTGTTTGGTCCCCTTGTGTATACTCAAATGCACAACACTGTACCACTCGAGGAAGGACTACACTAAAAAGTAATAATTTGAAAGACAGAGAGAGAAACGCGCACACACACACACACACACACACACACACACACACACACACACACAGTGAAACTCCTGTTTGGTCCCCCCCTCCTTATTGTTTTGTAATTGTTGTATTGTACCTGTTCGCCCCCAGAATAGGGATGCTAGCGTTCATGTGGTTACAGACCCTGTTTTATTTTTTTTAGCCTAATGCCTACTTGTTTACTTTTCATATGAATCTTATTGTTTTGGGCCTAATGCCATTTCTGTTTTACTAATCATATGAAGCTCACTACACTGAGAAAGTAGACTAGGCACATCTGCAAATCCTGTCCGGTCCCCTGTGTGTAGGTCACTGTACAACAGTGTACCACTCAAAGAGAACTATGTCTAATTGTTGTATTGTACCTGTTCGCCCCCAGAATAGGGATGCTAGCGTTCATGTGGTTACAGACCCTGTTATTGTTTGTATTTATTTTATACTGTGAATTACAACCGTGAACCTCTATTTTTCTATTTTGGACTTTTGCACTTGGAGTGAAAACAAGCCTATTGTTGTTACATATGCTGCTGTTGTGTGTGTGGTTGGAATCCAACCTGTACACAAGATGTAACAATAAAGTACAACCTTGAACCTTTGAAATGTTTTCTATCATTCTACTGTTATCACCTATGCTGCCTGTGTCTGTAGGAAACCAACGTTTTCCTCTTGTATAGAATATACTGTGAAGTACAACTTTGAACCTCCAACTACATTGTAGTAATGTATTGAGAGAGAGAAACGCACACACACACACACACACACACAGTGAACTAACTTTGATATAAGCTGAACAAAGATGCACTTCAAAGAGATTGGAGTTACAACGAGCCTTTATGTTTTCTATCATTATTCTACTGTTATTACCTATGCTGCCTGTGTCTGTCAGCCTTTATGTTTTCTATCATTATTCTACTGTTATTACCTATGCTGCCTGTGTCTGTAGGAAACCAAAGTTTTCCTCTTGTATAGAATATACTGTGAAGTACAACATTGAACCTCCAACTACATTGTAGTAATGTATTGAGAGAGAGACACACACACACACACTGAACTAATGTATTGAGAGAGAGAGAGAGACACACTGTGAACTAACTTTGAGTTATTATTTGATAACTTTGAAATAAGCTGAACTAAGATGCATTTCAAAGAGATTGGAGTGACAAGCCTTTGTTTTCTATCATTATTCTACTGTTATTACCTATGCTGAGTGAAAACGAAAAGCGTTTTTTTTTTCTTTTCTCTAAAGCAACTACTATAGAGATGAATACTGTCACTGAAGGCAAAAATAAATGTCAAATCATTTTTCAAATAATATTTGAAGAAAAAAAATTGTACTAAAATGGCCATAACTCTTATTCTAAATAAATAGTGCTGTTTTTGGTGAAATCAAGCTGTATTCAACAGCCAATATCTCAAAAACTGAACATGCTATCAACTCACTTTTTTTTCCTGGTTAAAGTAGAGATTCTGATCTTTCTTTTGAGATATTTGGTGTTTACATAGTGATAGCACAGCCTATTCTGTGGTCCTTGAAAGATTAGTCAGAAAGCTTAAAAATGCTGGCACCAGCTATAGCCTCCTGTAAAAAACCTCTGGCACCCAATGTGGTAATAATACCTCTAATGGAAAAAAAAAAAAGAGAGAAAAGAAAAGGCAGAAAAAAACGGCAGCGCCCAGCAGCTTCTTAGGCTGCCTGGTCAGTGGGTCTGAATACTGGACAAACTTGTTCTATGAGAACAATGGCCAAGCCGTGAAGCCACGGCCAAGGTCATTAACATACAGAGGACCATCACCATTCAACTCTACCTGTAGGCTACTGGAGAGCGCTTTTTCAACAGCATCACAAATCCGGTAAAACACCGTTGTATGGAGAAGTATATATCCGTTGCGTCTCTCGTCTGAGGAGTAGAGTGGCTGCATTTCTCCCCTCACCCCCCCCCCCCCCCCTCCCTCCCTCCCTCCCTCCCTCACCCACCTCTCCCCCCTCCCTCACCTCTCCCCCCTCACACAGCAGCGTCTCAACTGAAGGTAGTGAGAAAGGAATAGGCTTCCTTTGTAACTGTTCTCATCTTGAACTAGAATCCACTTGTCAGAGGGTGTAACATTCGTAGGTTAGTCAACGATAGTTTGTAGGGCAAAATAATTAACACCAGCTGTGAACGCTTGACTTTGATTGTGTGTGTGTGTGTGTGTGTGTGTGTGTGTGTGTGTGTGTGTGTGTGTGTGTGTGTGTAACCTCGCGTCACCAGTCTTTCTCTGTGTGTGTGTGTGTGTGTGTGTGTGTGTGTGTGTGTGTGTGTTTCTGTTATAGCGCCACCAGCAGGTTAAATTTAGTAAAACACATTTTCAGAACAAAATGCCTCAAATCATGCAATAAATGGCACACTTTTCACATTGGCCTATTATAGCGCCACCAGGAGGCCAAAATAACCTACTTGACCTGGCGGAGACCTGTGCTCCGAGGAGCACTTTTTCTAGTTTAATTTGCAATAATTCAACTGTATGGCATGCTAATGTTTTGAGACATATTGTATTATATTACTACACAATAGTAAATAAATAATTCTACACAATAAATAAACTTTAGTTTTAAATAACTGATCTAAATATGGATTATAGTTATGATAAGTGAGATGTAGTGGAGTAGAAGTAAAAGTACTGGAAATTGGAAATACTCTAGTAAAGTAAAAATACGTCAAATCTTTACTTAGGTACAGTACTTGAGTAAATGTAATTAGTTACTTTACACCACTGTTGTTCTATAAATCTAATTATTTAACCACCCACACTACCAGGTATTGTTTAACTTCAAATTGAATTATTCTACTTAAAATGGTTTATTATTATTATTATCATTATTATTATTATTATTACAATTATTATTATTATTATTATTATTATTATTATTATTATTATTATTATCACAAATTGCATTGTTTGTTTTTAATGTCAATAATTAAAGTAGCTAATCTTCATAAAAAATTTTTAAAGTGATATACTGTTATGTCACAGCAGTGACTGAGATGTAGTGGAGTAGAAGTAAAAGTACTGGAAATTAGAAATACTCTAGTAAAGTAAAAATACGTCAAATCTTAGGTACAGTACTTGAGTAAATGTAATTAGTTACTTTACACCACTGTTGTTCTATAAATCTAATTATTTAACCACCCACACACATTACCAGGTATTGTTTAACTTCAAATTGAATTATTCTACTTAAAATGGTTTATTATTATTATCATTATTATTATTATTATTATTATTATTACAAATTGCATTGTTTGTTTTTAATGTCAATAATTTAAGTAGCTATTCTTCTTAATACATTAAAAAAAAGTGATATGCATAGTTAGTAGCATGTGTCTGAGTGCGTGTGAGCGCGCATGTGCGTCCGCAACTGGTTCCGGCCCACCTCAAGTCACCATTTGACCAATCTGGCCCCAACCCCAAAATGAGTTTGACACCCCTGCTTTAACTGCTGAAGCTGCAGCCTCAAGCAGCTCGTCCTGAATGCGGTTTAGGCGGTGGCGGCCGTGTAGCGTTTAGGCGTCCTCGCGTCGATGAGACAAACTTTTTTTTCCTCGCCGGTGCCATTGCTCTCTCTCTGGCAGTCTCTGCTGTCTCAAGAATCAAAAATGACTCAAGAGAATGAGGCCGGGACATTGTGTGTGTGGCGTTTATATTGTGTGCTTATTTCATGACGTAGAAAACCGGTTATGTGAATAAGGGACACAGGCAGACACATGTCACACTCAAGTGTGAAAAGGGATTCTGAGAATACACATTGGCTCAAAAGACTCAACATCCTCCAGACACGTAGGACGTAGAGAGAGAATGGATGCGTATTACGTTGTTTGTCAACCTTAAGTATAGGGGGCGATATTCATAGTAAATACACAAAAAGCTGTCTGGCGGAGGGAAGGCACAGTGTATTCGAGGTAAGGCACGTGCCTTACTTGGCCTACCGTGCGTCCGCCCCTGGTGTTCCGTGGAGAAATATTTAGAGGGAATGAAAACATGGTCCAAACCCCGGTTTCCAGCCGCATAGGTCTAGTTAATCAAACCCCCCCCCCCCCCCCCCCCCCCCCAGAGTCAAATGTAAACGCTGGGGGCGCTGTTTTTCCTTTTAATTTGACGATGGGTTCCCAGATTGGGTAAGAGTAGGAGTTTTGTTTTTTAGTTAGGATGTCATGGTCCCACCCTGAGGTAATGTTTTTTTTAATAAAAGAAAATCTTGACTCTTGGGATTTTAAAACCTGTGTGGCCTGGTTGTTTGGGGACTGAGAAGGAGGGGGTCCATTTTTGTTACACCTGGTGACCCCTCGGCTGGGTCGTAACATGAATTGGGGTCTCATCTAAACTTTGTCCAATCCTCTTTTTGGTTCACAGTCCATTATTTCTGGTTGATATGATAATGTTTTCTAGTGACATCGTTTGATTTGTAACAAATATGCATTGAATGTAAGCAGAGTGGAGAAGCTGTTGTGAAAGTGTTTGTTTGTGGGTTTTTAACTGCAGGGGGAGGTGGTGAAGCTGGGTTCCAGCTCATTCCTGCTATGATGCAGGTGCTCGGCCTCATATTTGCTCCCACATATCTTGCCATTAGTAAGTAAGTAAGTACATTTTATTTATATAGCACCTCTCACAGAGAGAACTCACAAAGTGCTTAACATGCGTTGAATAAAAACAAAAACAAGCAAGAAAACATTAAAAGCTGTACAATTCATGTGCATCAACAACATAGACAAAGAGGTTATAACGAGACAGCAAATGCTTGTGCGAAAAGTAGAGTTTTCAGTTTGTTTTTAAAAATGTCCACAGATGGTACCTCTCTTAAGACTTGAGGAAGGGTGTTCCAGAGTCTCGCTGCAACCGCTTGGAAAGCTCTGTCGCCTTTGGTTTTTAAAAGAGTTTTTGGAGTCTTTATGAGCCCCTGGTCAGCTGACCTTAGGGCCCTTGTGGGCTCATAGAGCGGGACTAGATCAGTTAAATATTTCGGAGCCTGACCGTTCCGAGCTCTGTAGGTTAAAACCAAGACCTTAAAATTTACCCTGAGGTTAACGGGGAGCCAGTGCAGTGCAGACAGGACTGGAGTAATGTGGCATCTTCTATTTGACCTAGTGAGCAATCTGGCAGCGGCATTTTGAATCATTTGCAGGCGTTCCATGGAGGTTTTGCTGAGACAGGTGAAAAGTGAATTACAATAGTCCAGGCGTGATGAGATGAATGCATGAATAATCATTTCGAGTTCCGGGTAAGTGACTATGGATCTGAGTTTTGCAATATTTCTGAGGTGGAAAAAGCAGGTGCGTGTTACAGAACTGATGTGGGTGTCAAGTTGCATGGTCTGATTAAAATTGACACCCAGGTTTCGGAGGTTGGGACGGACATTTTGTCTGAGGGGCCCAATAGAGTCCATCACATTTGGCACAATGTGTTCTGGTGCCACGATGAGCACCTCTGTTTTCGATTCATTTAACATTAAAAAGTTTTCCGACATCCAGGCCTTTATAGCTGACATACAATCGTGTAAAACCTTGAAATTAAAATCAGCAGGGCTCTTGGGATTAAAAGAATAATAGAGCTGGATATCATCTGCATAAAAGTGATAAGAGATACCTTTAAAAGAACTGATAAGGTGCCCTAGTGGAAGCATGTAAAGTGCGAAAAGTGTAGGCCCAAGGACCGATCCCTGAGGGACGCCATATGAGAGGGGGGTTGATGCTGACACATGGGTGCCCAAGGCTACAGAGAAACTCCTCCCTGTAAGGTAGGAGGAGAACCAGTTTAGGGCCCTCCCTGTGATCCCCACCTGTTCTCTGAGCCTATTAATTAAAATCTGGTGATCAATTGTGTCGAAGGCCGCCGTCATGTCCAGTAGTACCAGGATCGAACATTTACCAACATCATTAAATCATTAGAAACTCTTAAAAGGGCTGTTTCTGTGGAGTGCATTTGTCTAAAACCTGATTGAAACTTATCTAAAATATTGTGGTCATTTAAAACTGTTAAAAGTTGGGTGGCAACAATTTTCTCTAAAATCTTGGAAATAAAAGGGAGTCTAGAGATTGGCCGGTAGTTGCTGTGGGCTTCGGGATCCAATCCAGGCTTTTTAAAAAGTGGATGTACAGTGGCTGTTTTAAAATAAGAGGGGACAGTGCCAGAGGAAAGGGAGAGGTTAAAAATATGGAGCAGAGATGGGCCGATGGAGCTAAAAACATCTTTTAAAATAGTGGTTGGGATGATGTCTAGCGGACTGGTTGAAGTTTTCATGCTGTTCACAAGTTCAGTTAAAAGGCGGAGGGAAACGGGTGCAAAGGAATCTAAAATACACTGGTTGGTGGGGGGCAGGTGGGGAGTGGGAGTAGAGTGGATGATGCCTGCTCTAATCGTCTCAACTTTGTTTACAAAGAATGTGAGAAATGCATTACAGTCGGTGATGGAAAAAACAGGGGTGACAGGTGTTGGTGGACAGACAATGTTGTTTATGTTGTCGAAGAGTACTTTTGGGTTGCGTTTGCTGGAGGAGATTAATTTAGTAAAATAGGCGGCCCTCGCCGCCTTGACCATGGCGTTAAAATTATTTAAAAGATTTTTAAGTTGTAGCCTGTGGGCCTCAAGTCTAGAAGACTTCCACCGCCGCTCAGTCTTTCTGCACTCTCGGCGAAGGGAACGAGTGTCCTCGTTTAGCCATGGGGCTTTGTTTAAAGTGCGGACAGTGCATGACTTAAAAGGAGCAACTACATCTAAAATATCAGAACAGTGCAGGTTAAAAGACTAAAATATCAATATCAGGGTCAATAGATGGTGGAAACATAATGTTAAAAGCAGCAGAGAAATTTTGAGCTGACAGGCTATTTATCATGCGTGAGTGCTTAATGCGCGTACCAGCAACACAGTCAGGATTAAAAGTTACATTGAAAACTAGTGATTTATGATCTGTCGTGACCATATCCTCTGCGACAATGCTGCTCACTGCAAGGCCGAAACTAAAAACAAGGTCCAGAGTGTTTCCCCTATTGTGCGTGGCCCCCGAAACATGTTGTACCAGATTAAAAGCTTCTGTAACCTTGAGAAAATTCACTGCAGCGCTATCTGTGCTCTTATTAATATGAAAATTAAAATCACCAAGTAGAATAAATCTTTCAAACTTAATAATGGAGGTTAAAAGGTCACTAAAATCAGATAAAAAAGTGCTGCTATAACCAGGGGGACGGTATATTAAAATACAATAAAAAGGATTTGTGCGACCAATTTTGGTAATTAAAAGTTCAAATGAGCTGTATGGGCCAGCGCATACCATCCTAGAAAACATTGTCTATAGACTAGTGCCAGGCCTCCTCCGATATTTGATCCAACTGGCCTGGGCATGGAGGTGAAGGAGCAATTTGGCGGACACAGTTCTATTAGGGATGTGTATTCTTCTGTCATTTGCCATGTTTCTGTGAGGCAGAAAATGTCCAGGTTGTTGGTTGTGAAAAAGTTATTGAGGATAAATGAAGACTGGGTGATGGAGCGGGCGTTGAGTAATGCCATTTTTATAGTCCTTGGTCCTGAGTGGTCTGGAAGTGAAAGTGGCTGGTGGGAGGGAGGGAGTGGGACAAGGTTGTTGAGATTTGTTCTTATAATGTTAGGCTTTTGTACAGTTGTGGCTGGGGGTCTGAGGGAAATTATAACGGGAATCTGAGTAAATGCTGGGCGAGTGGTTATGGGGGAAATGGGATTTGACTGGCGTCATTCAGAAGACAGGTGGCGGGTGATGTTGTTTGCTAAAAGTTTTTTGCCATTTTGATTGAGGTGTACTAAGTCATGGTAAAGTGATGGGACTTTCCAGAAATGGTCAAAGTTGCTGATGAATCCATACCCACAGGCTTGGCAGAAATTACATAGCCAATTGTCAGCGGAGTAAATTCGGCTGAAAATTTCAGGGCCACGGTGGCGGGAGGGGATTAGACCCAGAAAAATAACAGACCGATTTAGACTGTCAATTGTAGTTGCCAGCACTTCATAGTCTGACCGCATTTTGATTGATTGTTTATGCTTTGTGTCGTTGAAACCTACATTGAGGATCACTGTGTGGGCAGAGGGGTGGCGTTTAAGAATGTCTGGAATGTGGGGGAGTAGATCGGCAATTTTAGCACCTGAATATGAATATGTAATACAGTTGGGAATAGCGACTTCACGGATGATGGAGTCGCCTAATAGAATGTATTCAGGTGAACGTGTGAGCGGGAGGGCCAGGTTGTGAGAGATTGATGCAGCTGATCGTGTATGGAGGGACACAGCTGATTCTAATGAGGAAGGGGGAGGGAAACCCCGAACGGGGGCAGTAGTAGTCACTTCACCTGGCGTTGCTAGATGAATGGCGGAGATGGAGATATTTTGCCTCGGTGAACTGGGTGAGAGACGTCGGCGCCGTTTTCCTTCGTGGCCGCCGTGTCCTGGTTTCGGCGTAGAGGTGAGGGAGGTAGTCGAGGAGCCCGAAGAGGAGTCGGGACCGGAGCGTTTCCCTGGCCGAGACGGCGCGCCGGGGTGCGATGGTGGGATCCAGCTGGAGTTGGCCGTCGTCGTCGCTGATAAATCCTGGAGCGGTGTGTAGGCGTTTGAGCACGGGAAGATGTTAGCCAGGCTGCAAGCCTCTGATCCGGACGGGTCGAAGAAGGACAATTTCCTGTGTTGACTCTTTACCACCCAGGAGGCAGCGCGTGGGGGCCACGGTTTTTGTTTACCGGTGCCCGGAGCACTTCCCCCCGGCTTGTGAACTGCTGCGGCAGTAGCGGCGTCGGGCGCCCGGGTTGCTACGCTGGCACCCGGGGTTTCCAGAGTCTTCAGGCGGTCCTGGAGGAGCGATTTGCGGGTAAGTAGGTCTTTGACCAGGCTCGTAATAGAGCAGAGCTCGCTTCTGATGGCTCCCATTTCTTCCCTCCTGGGAGGCATGTTTGTTTATGTTTGGAGAGATGCTAGCATCTAGGCTAAAAACAAGCCACAGCTAGCAAGCCACTGGCTAGGCTGGCCTCTAGGTTAAAGACGAACCACAGCCAGCCAGCCAGCCAGCCAGCAGGCTGGTCCGCTGTCCGGGGGTCCGCCGGGTAGTGGACTGGACGGGGGTCCGGTGTTTCCCTTTCTGACCGTCGACTTGTTGTCACAAGCAGCTCCGAGTCCCTGTTGGGAGCGTCTGTCTGTCTGTCTCTAGGGAGTGTGCATGTCATAGGTTGTTAGCCATCCTGTCTAGTTCCTAGACAGTCCTTAGTCCATTACACCCAGACTCGTCCATACCCAGGGATGTGTTCACTCAAAGTATTTGCAGACTTTGGGTTATGTGCTGTACAGAGAGTGTGACGTGTGACTGACTTTCCTTATAATTGTATTAGGATATGTTGGCTTCTGACAGTAAAATGGAGGTGAAAAGCTGGTGGGAGTGAAAGCCTCAGAGCTGTAATGCCACCCTATCGTTCCCCAGTCACTGCAGGTTTCCTAGAAAACAAGAGCACTGTCCCCATGACGGCTTGAATGTGGGCAAAGAATTTCGGAATGCACACACATTCCCACTTGGCCAAACTCCATCTTTCAAATGTTCCAAATCTCCTCATGGTGGCGCTACAACAGCCAATCATGACGCAATGTATAGGCCCTGTGCCAGATTACAGTGTCTGTCATAGTGTGTTTTTTTCAAAACACACTTTTTGCCACTAGATTTTGTCCAAAACTTGCACAAATCGGTACACATTATCTCTGGGGTTATGTGATCAAGTTGTATGAGTCAAGATTAGTCAGATCCCATTCCAATTGGCTATGACTACCTTCCATAGTTTGCAGGCCCCATGGGTAGGCAACCTGCCCTGGCGGAGACCTGTGCTTATAGAGTGCCGCGCTACGAGCTTGAAGATCTGCTATTTTTGAAAAATCTTGAAAATTGGTGCAAATCTTTTTAACTCCGATCTGTGCTTCTGGGGGTCCCTGGGACAAAATATTTTGAGATGGGGGTCCGCGGCCAAATACATATCATTGTGGGGGTCCTTGACATGGAAAAGTTGGAGCACCACTGATATAGAAACATACGTTTTTTTTTTTTTTTGACTGTTAGGATTAAGAAGACATTTGTACAATACATAATTCAAAGATTTGTGCACATTTTCACGATTTTTCAAAAATAGCAGATCTACAAGCTCATAGCGCGGCACTCGCAAAAATCAAGACAAAAATCACAACGATATAACTATAACTATAACTATATCATTCACCATGGTATTGTTTTTATAGTTGTTGTTGCCATCCACTTGACTTAGAACCATTTTTAAAACTATATGTTTATAGCTAATTATAATTAATTATAGCTAGTTATAGTGCTCACTGCTAAGTGTGAACGGCCCTTTAATCCAAACTTTTTAGCTCATGACCCAAAAGATAAACTAGATGTTTGCCCGGGACCCAAACTAGTGAAAATAGCAGATCTACAAGTTAACTTGTGGATCTGCTATTTTATTTACACTACATTTCTTTTCTAGTTTATGGAATTTATTTGATTTTTCTTTTGAAATTCCTTTGAAAAATCATTGAATTTGTTTTTAATTCATGAAAAAATATTTTTTTCAGAATGTTAAAAAAGGGATATTTACTTGTGACCCATAAAAATGTGTTCACGACCCATAAATTGGTCCCGACCCAGTGTTTGGGAAACAGTGCTTTAATCCACTGACAGAAGAGATTCTGTCCAATAGTATTTGGATACGTGTTAACCCACTAAGACCTGTGTCCCATTCTACAAATGCCTTGGCCGCGGACCCCCCCCCCCCCCTCATCTGAAAATGTTTTGAGCCAAGGACCCCCCCAGGAGAGAGAAGATTTGTGTCAAAAAATTCAAAATGATTGAAACATTTTTCAAGCACTTTCAAGAAAAAAGATGCACAAGCTTGTAGATCGGCTATTTTTGAATAACCAACATTAAAATCAAAAATAACTTTCACACTCGGTCACTCTCCTCGCGGCCTCCACTTGCGCCTAAGCCCCACCCCTGCGAGGAGGAGAGGATTGAATGCGAGGACAGAGTGGTCAACCGGTTGGCCTCATAGGATTGGAATGCACTCTAGCGTAATTTCAAAGCGACGGCAAATTCCGCGATCACTTATGACGTCTCATACAGCTGGACCACTGTCTGGAATCGGAGGAGTGGATGAAAATATACATGCATAGAATATGCAGGTATAGAATAGTACAGAATAGAAAATTAATCAATGTGGATGGCCACATCGTTATATTTATAGTTAACATTGTTGTGCAAAGCCATGTATTCCTGAAATAGTTTATGAAGCGCCAAGATGCGCAAACTATGAATGGAATCCTGACCCGTCCCTCTTTTTGCTCGTACGGTCCCCAGAACCCCTAAACTAATCTACAGAAACGTTCATATTTACGCTGACGACATCTGCCTGCTATCTGACCACGTAAAGCAGTCACAGGAGCTCTTTTCCAGAGTGGAGTTAGAGTGTGCTAGGGTTGGCCTCATGCTAAATGCAAAGAAAACCGAGGTCATGACCTATTGATTGATGTACTTTATTTAGTAAGACATGAGAACATCAGTACATGGAAGTACAAATTCACAATACAAGGTCTACTAAACTGGGAGACTCATTAAGCACTGAGCTTGTTTAAGATGAGATCCCCAAAATATATATATATAACATCCCCCAAGAACATCCGCCCCTAACAACAACAGAAGGCACTGTGCTAAAGGAGGTCAGTGACTTTAAATACCTGGGCGCATGGGTCGGCTCCACAGAAAAGGACCTTAAGGTGAGGAAAGCACTTGCCTGGAGAGCTCTTAATGGCATGACCAGTGTGTGGAAATCCAATCTCCCCCGACGATCAGTTTCTTCTCTGCAACTGTGGAGTCCGTTCTCCTCTACGGCTGTGAATGCTGGACACTAAAGCAAGCCCTACAGAAGTCCCTGGACGGGTGCTACACTAGAATGTTACGTGTGGTACTGAACATCAACCAGGACGAGCACATTACCAACAAGTGTCTGTACGGGGCACTACCAAGTGTATCAGAAAAGATAGCAGTCAGGAGGATGAGACTAGCCGCCACTGCCACCGGCACCGAGAATTCCCGGTCAAAAAGCTCGTTCTGTGGGAACCAACAAACGGGCATCGATCAAGAGGACGTCCCACACCTACCTTTGTGGAGGTACTAAGGAAAGATGCTGGTGCAGAAAGCACAAAGGAGCTGGCCAGATGTATGGAGAACCGAGATGACTGGAGACTCCGATGGAGGGCTCGTCTGAGGACGACGTAGAGAGAGAGATATTTCAAATATAAAGTGCTTATCCCATGGCCACGGATGTTACATTTATGTACAGGCTCTCAGAAGTACCCGTATCATCCGTATTGTTCAATAAAAAGCATTTTAATCAATTTTTTGGCCATAACTCCGCATTTTTTCCATATGCTTTCAACTATGAGAAAATGGCCACTGGATTGGATTAAAATGCTTTTTATTGAACAATACAGAATATATGGGTACTTTTGAGAGTCCTGTGCATAATTGAAACATCCGTGGCCATAGGGTAAGCACTTTATATTTGAAATCTGAACGTTTATATAGATGTACAGACCGTAAATGGAAAGTGCAAACACCAGGTCGAAGTTGATCCATGACTGTAACAGGAGTTTTCATGTACCGCACGTTAAGACTGCAGTATCAGTTAATAAATAGACAAACAAATGAATTAATATACTTTAACGTGCGGAATCCGAAAAGGCAGCACTGAGATTCAGAATTTTGTTACGATTACGGTGATTAGTATTATTAACACGGGTGAGTCGTGTGACTTTCCCGACGTTAAGCTGTGTTTGTGTTCAACAACACAGCCATGCAGCCTTGCAGTTTAGGTGCAGATTTCAGCGAGGGAAAGGAACCCTACAACCGTTTTCTGGGTACATGGAATCTGTTGCTGGTTCAGTCAAAAATGAATTTGTTTTAGAAAATTGTGGAATACTTTTGAATTTTGTTAACTATTATTGAACACAAATCTTCTTTGGCAGTAAAAAAATGAAAAAAAACGTCAGAGGAGTCTTATAAGGTTTATTAATATAATGCATAGTTACACACAATGATTCTTATGATAAAGTTTATTCATATCATGCAGAGTTATCATACTTTCCATGTGTCTGTTAACATTCAATATTTCATAGATACTTTTCACTTTCAAACAAGTTTGGGGTCATTTTAACTACTACTCAGGCTTTTGTTTTTCCATGATAGATTCATTGAAAACACGCATACTTGGTTCTGGGGACGGATGTTGTCCTTCTAATGTGTTAAGGGGTCGTGTTTAACCAATTTAGAAAGGGAAATAATCTGTGACATGTTTACATTTCTTTGGCTATTCAAAAATAGCATACATACAAACTCATAGCACGACAGTGGTGCGCTATGAGCTTGTAGATTTGCTATTTTGTGAAAAATCATGACAAATTGTGCAAACCTTTGAATATACATTTTTTAAAGCGAACATTTGTAACACAATTTTTTGCTTCTGTTTTTCTAAATCCTAACAGTTTTTTGAAAAAACTTATGCCGCTATAAAGGACCACCAAAATGATATGTATTTGGCCGCGGACCCCCATCTCAAAATATGTTGTTCGTAGCATTTCATGTTTTTTACTAGGCGACGCGTTGTGAGCTTGTAGATCTGCTATTTTCAAATATTTTAGTACTTTTACTTTTGATACATTTTGATGCCAATACTTTTTGAATTCTGGACTTTTACTTGTAACAGAGTATTTCTATATTGCAGTATTGGTACTTTTACTTAAGTAAAGAATTTGAGTACTTTTTCCACCACTGGTGACAATTACCCTCGGATCAGGAGCATTATACCAAATTAATCTCACCTGTGGGTGCGGCGACACCCTATAAGTGTGTCACGCACCCACACACATTCTCCCTCTTTCTAACCACTGGGAAGGCATGACAGGGCCAGCCTTCACCGCCGAGTGACAATGAAGCGTTACAGGTTCACTTTCATTCATAAAACAGTGTTTACATACGTAAACATGCGGTTTAGATTGCAGTAAAGCCAGTGGAAAGGAATTTCATTCAATTATGCATTGTATGTATTGTTGATGACAAAGTTATCTCATCCTCCTAAGCTCTGAAGGGTGGTGAGACCAAAACGGTTCTGCCCGGTTCTCCTCAGTGGCTGGAACAATTGATCTGCATTTGCACATGGCCATTGACCATTACCATGTGCACGGAACAGCACAGCCCGTTTTTCACTTTCCCCAACTGTCAGCTGTTTATTCGCGTTTTTATGTAAAAAAATGTCGCCATGATTACGGCTGCCCAGCTGTGGGATGGCCCCGTGAGCTATGGGATGAATGGGGATGCCAGATCATGTGCACATATCCCCCCACGGGTATGGACTAGTCTAGATAAAGGAGGTGGCATGGTGCAGTGCAGTAGTGCACGGTGCAGGGGTTCTTTGTTCCACCTCCAATGCGTGGGACTGACCAGTGTAAGTAAGTAGGCCTACATTTTATTTATAAAGCACTTCTCACAGAGAAAACTCACAAAGTGCTTTACATACAATAGAAATGCAACCATTAAAAAGAATAACAGCAGCACAACTGTACAATAGAGCAAAAACAGCAGACACATTACAAAGGAGAACAAATAAGTCAAGCGATTTCCGCGAATACTTGTCCAAACAGAAGTGTTCAAGCGGTTCTTAAAAATGCCCACATACGCTGCAGCTCTCAGGACCTGCGGGAGGGCATTCCAGAGTCTGGGAGCTACAGCCTGAAAGGCTCCGTCTTGGTTATATAGTTGGTTCGAGGGATGAGTAACAGAGAGTGTAGCCTACCAGAGAGGTTCTGGTTCTGCTGCACCACTAACTGTGAGAATGATGGCAGCTACATCTACTGTCTATCTGTCCTCAGTGGTGGAAAAAGTAAAATTTTTTACTCACGTGTAAGTATCAATTCCACAATGTAGAAATACTCGGTTACAGGTAAAAGTCCTGAATTCAAAATTTACTTGAGTAAAAGTACTAAATAGACCGGGAGCCAGGCCCAGCCCTCAGGATGTTCTCTGCTAACTTTTTTTCACTATTATTTCCTGTTAGTATATACCTTGGGCCATCACAAGTTCATACTGAACACCCCCAACTCGGGGCCGTTTGGTCTCAGGGGCCAAATTAATGTTAATGGCAATATTAATTTACAAAAATTACATAAATTGTCTTACACATGAAATTCGGCATGGACTATCCTGACACATAGGGGTAAGTAGCAAAATAGGATTCTGGTGCTTGCTACCATTTGTATTTTTAAATATGACCTACAACATCCCCAGAAACACAAATAAAATACTGTCCGCTTGACAGTAAATAACAAAATAACAACAAAGATGATTATCTTCCAGCACTTTATGGTGAATATCACTGCCTCACTTGTATATACAAAACTTCCCATGTCCATAAGCTTCAATTTCAGCCCAAGATGACCTTTGTATCTTGAAAATTACTCTTTCTGTAGCCAATAGTCTGCACTATACCTCAAATCTGAGAAAATTCAAGTCATAGTAGAGGCCCTAGGAGGGGTCCACGCGCCATTGCTTATTATTTATTTTTCTAGTTTGGATTTTTGGCATCCATAGGATCTCTAATATAGGGATTTTGATCATCCCAAGAAAAAAAGTGGTCCAAAGTGTGTTTTTTTTCAATGTTTTACTACCCCTATGAGACCTGCGGAATTGCTGGCTGGAACGCCGGCGAGACTGTTTTTCGGAGACTGTGGCACGCTCAAATTTAGACTTAGCCCAAAGATAGAGATATCATTTTGGCGAGGGAAAAACAGCCATCACCATTTTCCAAATCTCATGCAGTTTTGGGCAAGAACCATGCAGTTTTTTGCACGCAGTACAAATATGTAATTTCTGCCTATTGTAAAAAGGAGATCACTTTACTGTATCTATAGCTGTATGAGACCACTGTACTTAATCTATTACTGATATGAGACCACTGTACTGTATCTAGACCACTGTACTGCATCTATAGCTGTATGAGTACTGCATCTATAGCTGTATGAGACCATAACTGTATTGCATCTAGACCACTCTGCTGCATCTATATCCCACTGTACTGAATCTATAAACCATTTTACTGCATCTATAGACAAATGGTCCAGTGGTCTACAGAGCCTGGGGGGCCCAGGCTCTGGAACAGCTTGCACTCAGTGGGGGGCGGTCGCCGCAAAGACTCGGTAGATGCAGTACATTGGTCCACAGATGCACTACAGTGGTCTACAGATCACAACAGTGGTCTATAGATGCACTACAGTGGTCTATAGATGCACTACAGTGGTATACAGATGCACTAGAGGGTCTATAGATGCACTAGAGGGGTATATAGATGTCACAGGTAGATTGGCATTCCAGGTAGATTGGAAGTGGAGCGCTTGTTTTTAGGCTCGGGACGGGGCTGCGATGCGAGGACAACGACAACATGAATATACATACATACTGGCTTCAGTGGCGCACTTCGATAATCATTGGACTCCCCATCCACTATCACTGGGAGTCTGGGTTTGACTCCCGCTCGGGACATTACTTTTTCAAACAACCGCGGACTCTTTTTTTTTCGCCGATAAAGTATAGTTTTGGACCATGAGTCCATGACGGAGGCGCTCCGACTAAGGAGACCTTGAGGCCGAGGAGTCGCGCCCGAGCGCCTTCAGGCGCGAGTGCCCGCGACGACCGGCCGATGGTCTCCTAGTCGACTAAGCGCCGTCCGAGTTATGTACCGATAGGCACAGAATAGTAAATGATGTTGTGGGGACTGCGTTTGCCCCGCTATGGTTTGCCCCAACTGCCACTCACTGCACTAACATAGCCCGCCAGCCCCGCCTCCTCAGTCTCGCCCCCTTGTTCGCGGGTGTGAGCGCGCGCGCGTGCATGTGCGCGTATGCGTGTGTGCGTGCTCGTTTGTGTGCGTGTGCATGCGTGCGTGTGTGGTGTGGGACTCATGTGTGGCTTGCATTGCCCTCTGGCGTTGGTTCTACAGAATTGCCTGGGGGGCGGACGGGCGGTGAAAACAAGCGCTTATTTTCCATTCTACCTGGAATGCCAATCTACCTGTAACATATAGATGCACTAGAGGGGTCTATAGATGCACTAAAGGGGCCTATAGATGCACTAGAGGGGTCTATAGATGCACTAGAGGGGTCTATAGATGCACTAGAGTGGTCTACAGATCACAACAGTGGTCTATAGATGCACTAGAGTGGTCTATAGATGCACTACAGTGGTCTATAGATGCACTAGAGTGGTCTATAGATGCACTAGAGGGGTCTATAGATGCACTAGAGGGGCCTATAGATGCAATTTAGTGGTCTACAGATCACAACAGTGGTCTACAGATGCACTGTGGTGGTCTACAGATCACGACAACGGTCTACAGATGCAGTATAGTGGTCTACAGATGCACTGCTGTGGTCTATAGATACAGTAGTTAGTCTATAGATACAGTACAGTAGTCTCATACAGCTATAGATCCAGTGCAATGGTCTCTAGATGCAGTACAGTGGTCTTAAGATGTAGCATAATGGTCTATAGATGCAGTACAGTGGTCTTAAGATGCTGTACAATGGTCTATAGATGCAGTACAGTGGTCTTAAGATGTAGTATAATGGTCTCTAGATGCAGTACAGTGGTCTTAAGATGCTGTACAATGGTCTATAGATGCAGTACAGTGGTCTTAAGATGTAGTATAATGGTCTCTAGATGCAGTACAGTGGTCTTAAGATGCTGTACAATGGTCTATAGATGCAGTACAGTGGTCTTAAGATGTAGTATAATGGTCTCTAGATGCAGTACAGTGGTCTTAAGATGCTGTACAATGGTAGATGCTGTACAATGGTCTATAGATGCAGTACAGTGGTCTTAAGATGCTGTACAATGGTCTATAGATGCAGTACAGTGGTCTTAAGATGTAGTATAATGGTCTATAGATGCAGTACAGTGGTCTTAAGATGCTGTACAATGGTCTATAGATGCGCAGTACAGTGGGATATAGATGCAGCACAGTGGTCTAGATGCAATACAGTCATGGTCTCATACAGCTATAGATGTAGTACAGTGGTCCAAATACAGTACAGTGGTCTCATATCAGCAATAGATAAAGTACAGTGGTCTCATACAGCTATAGATACAGTACAGTGGTCTCCTTTTTAAAATAGGCAGAATACGCAGTACAAATATACATATTTGTACTGTGTGCAAAATGGTTCTTGCCCAAAACTGCATGAGATTTGGAAAATGGTGATGGCTGTTTTTCCCTCGCCAAAATGTGGTCTAGCATGACAAGGTTGGTCCCATTGAAAACCTGAGGTTGTCTAGAATCAAATGATCTCTATCTTTGGGCTACATGTAAATTTGAGCGTGCCACAGTCTCCGAAAGACAGTCTTGCCGGCGTTCCAGCCAGCAATCCCGCAGGTCTCATAGGAGTAATAAAACATTGAGAAAAACACACTTTGGACCACTTTTTTTCTTGGGATGATCAAAATCCCTATATTAGAGGTCCTATGGATGCCAAAAATCCAAACTAGAAAAATAAATAATAAGCAATCGCGCGTGGACCCCTCCTAGGGCCTCTACTATGACTGAATATTAAATTTTCTCAGATTTTAGGTATAGTGCAGAATTCTGGCTACAGAAAGAGTAATTTTGAAGATACAAAGGTCATCTTGGGCTCAAATTGAAGCTTATGGACATGGGAGGTTTTCTATATACAAGTGAGGCAGTGATATTCACCATAAAGTGCTGGAAAATAATCATCTTTGTTGTTATTTGTCAAGCGGACAGTTTTTGTGTGTTTGTCATATTTAAAAATACAATGGTAGCAAGCACCAGAATCCTATTTTGCTACTTACCCCTATGTGTCAGGATAGTCCATGCCGAATTTCATATGTGTAAGACAATTTATGTAATTTTAGTAAATTAATATTGCCATTAACATTAATTTCGCCCCAAAAAGGGGTTTTGGGGCCCCTGAGACCAAACGGCCCCGAGTTGGGGGTGTTCAGTATGAACTTGTGATGGCCCAAGGTATATGCTAACAGGAAATAATAGTGAAAAAAAGTTAGCAGAGAACATCCTGAGGGCTGGGCCTGGCTCCCGGTCAAAAACGTACTTAAAGTACCAAAAGTAGAAAGTACTCATTTTTCAGAATGTCTCATTTCACAAGTTTTTAAATGTATCAATTGGATAAAAAAATCTTTTGAAGATAGCAGATCTACAAGCTCACAATGCCTCGCATCGTGACACATTGTGAGCTTGTAGATCTGCTATTTTCAAATGGCCGAAATATATATAGGGTTGAAGTGGTTAATGTATGTTTTGTAATAATAATCCAAATCTATAAAGTAACTAAAGTTTTGAAATAATTGTAGTCGAGTAAAAGTACAATATTTGCCTCGAGATGTAGTGGAGTAGAATAAGTTGGAAATACTCAAGTAAAGTACGTACATGTACCTAGTTACTTTCCACCACTGGTTTTGATTTTAATAATGTAATACCTCTTGTCAACCAGTAATGGTAGGCCTACTACGTGACCACTGGCTATACATTTCTCAGTAGATGAGCAGGTAGATCAAATACGACCACCACAGTTGTTTTAGTCATTATATCGTTTGGATGATTGTTTTTGGCTTAACCCATTAAGACCTGGGACGCATCTGTGTCATTCTAGATTTGAGCTATGTGGTCAAGACGGACACTGCCTTTCTCACTTTACCTTTATAGCCTCACATGTTCCATTATTTTCTGTTTAACATATGCATTTATCAAACTACTCATTTCATATTCATTTCATTTATACAAACACAGAGACAATTGTTTGTTTGAAACATACCACTTTATTTTATGTTAAAAGTTTAAAGCTCATCACCACACCAAACAAACACACATACTTGCCATGTCCTCTTCCTGGTCTGAGGATCAGAAAGGAGTACCATATGACCACAGTGCTCCTTATATGGAGGGGTATGGGAATTGGGACATACCATGTGACAGGGGAGTGTGGGATTTCTGTGTAAGGTATATTATGATTGAAAAGAGTTGGGTTGCTAAAACATGATTAATACTTTTTATATGATTAATGATTTCTGTAAAGTTTGGAAAATGTTTTCTTTGTTGAAGTTCACTAGTACTATATGTGAAGGTGTTGAAGTAAACTGTCCTTTAAGACAGATGGTTGAGGCCACCATGCAGAGGCCCAGGTTAGATGATTTCAGTCAGTCTAGTTTCAGGCCTGAGTAAGGAAAGTCATGGGCACTATGCTGCTAATGCTCTGCCCTTTATATCAGTCTGACAGAGTCAGTTTATTCTCTGGACTGTTGCTTGTTTGAAGCATGTAAGTTTATTGTTTTGTATTTTTTTTAATTACCTTTTTTTTTAAAACTATTTTTGAACATTTTTTGTGCACATTGAAAAATAGATCTGGATTATTGCAACATTTGGTTTGTCATTCTGTCTACCTAGCCCTCATCAGAAAGAACTCTTTTACAAGCTAAAAAAGCATTATTTTACACTTTGGCTATTCAAAAATAGTAGATATACAAGCTCATAGCGCGGCGAGCTTGTATATCTGCTATTTTTGAATATATATATATATATATATGCAAATCTTTGAATATATATATATATATATATATATATATATATATATATATATATATATATAATTTTTTTAAAGCCAACATTTGTAACTCAAATCTTTGCTTCTGGCGGTCCCTGGAACGAAATATTTTGAGATGGGGGTCCGCGGCCAAATACATATCATGTTGGGGGTCCTTGACATGAAAAAGTTTGAGAACCACTGACAGCCACCAGCAACATTAGGATTTAGAAGACATTTTGTAGAATCGGTCTCAGGTCTTAATGGGTTAATACATTGTAGCTTTTGTTTACAGGAGACCCACTTGTTGACAGCTCAGCACCAGCGATGCCTGCTGTTAGCAGCCTAGTATTGGCGATAATGATGATGCCGATAATCATGGTATAGTTATACGTTCAACATTTAAGAATACTGCAACAACAAGAAGTGAATCATATGCATGCTAAAGCTCCCGTTATGCATAAACTTAGAATACTTACTGAAATGGTTTTGCTACTTAACACATTGAATGCCAAAAACGGTCCGGACCGTTTTTGAGGGTCCAAACGAGAAGTGCCGAAAACGGTCCGGACCGTTTTTGACCCAATTCTATTTTTATACATGTGGGCCACGTGGGGCGCTAAAACGAAACTTTGACATCACCCAAGCAGTTTCTGAGAAGAAGAGGCTGGATGTGGCTCCATGTCAAAAATCCTTCCGGTCGGCGTTTTCAATGTTATCTCCTTGATTAAAAGCTTAATATCTCCATTTCTTTTTAATGTGGTGGAAACGAGCCGTTTTCGATCGGCGATCACGCTGCAATGGAGGGTCGCGTTGGAAATATTATTGTTCCAGGCGTTAGTCGGGACCCTCCGCCGTCTCGCACGCACGCTTTGTTTACATGCATTTCCGCGTCGGGGCTTCTCACAGCACGAAATGTATAACGCAAGTGGATGGAAGAAATGCTGGCACTCAACGTATAATATTTTAATAAACCTCTGGCACCCAATGTGTTAAAGCCAGGCTGTTGTTTATCAGTATTTATCTTGGTATATTATATACCAAATTTGTACTAATACTATACTGTAGGCCTGACCGCGATTATTCGAATAGTCGACTAATCAGTCGAGGGGAGTCTGAGTCGACTGCCAATCTCTTAGTCGAATTATGAAAACAATTATGAAAAAAATTTAATTATTCAACTGAGAGATTGGCCTAATTTGTTATATTAATTAACTAATAGTTTGACAAAAATAGGATAAACATCATGATTTATTGGGAGAAACCAAGCAAGTGTTAAATCAGACATTAAGCACCCCTACAGCCCAAATGGAATGTTCCTCTATTGCATAACATCTTTTTTGCATGATTCGACTGAGAGATTGGCAGTCGAATCAGACTGATTCGACTGCCAATCTCAGTGGAATCATGCCAAAAAATAAATAAATAAGTAAAAAATAGTTTATATTTTCTTGGTGTTGCATTAGTCGACTATTAGTCGACTATAGGCAACATTTGGCCAATCAGATTTGACTATAGAAATCCTTAGTCGGGGACAGGCCTACTATACTGTATATAATCATCATCCATATCATTTTTATCAATGAATTCATTAATGTATTTTTGTTAACAGCTTCCAGGTAGATGAACAGGATGTTGCTGTCAACTTCCAGCCAGACAGAAGACATCCTGCCATCCTACCCCATCACTGGATCCGGTCAACAACAACAAACACCTTGGACTCACTACGGACAATAAGCTCACTTCTATACATAAACCTTTCAGGATTCAAATTATAAAACAGCAAAAGTAGCAGATCTACAAGCTCAAAACGCGTCGCTTCGCGCTTCAAGCTTGCAGATCTGCTACTTTTGATGCTTTTGTGTGACGCTGTAGCATGATCAAGTAGGGCGTTAATTTACGAAAAAACACAAAGATGAAGATGAGAGGTTTCTGCCTGACGGCAACAATATACACTTAGTTGTACGACAGATACCGAAAATAGGCTATCTACAAGCTCAAAACACATCGCATCACTACAAATGCTATAAATGTTTGCCTATACAACATGATTTGTATCCCACACACACACACACACCCACTGTGCCCGCCCGCCCACCAATGTCAAGGACACTGGCATAGCACAGGTCAGTTTTTACATACACCCAGATCATCCTATAATTCTACAAAGCTCTGTGGCTCTGTGTGTGCGTCTGTGTGTGTGTGCGTCCCCAAAATCTCTTCTGCCAGGTTCTCCTCAGTGCCTGGAGCAATTGATCTGTATTTGCACACAGCCATTGACCAACAGCATGCGCACGGAACACCGACGCCCGTTTTTCACTTTACCCAAATTCAAGCCGTTTAATAGCCTTTTTCCAAACCTCTGTTTAACTCTATGGCCAGTGTTTTCGGCGTTTACTGCGCATGCGTGGCCAAGTGCGCATGCACGCGCAGCCACGTACGTGCGCATGCACGTTGGGGTTGCCAAATCATGTGTGTGAAACAAGCGTGTGCGTCCCCAAAATCATACTTTGGGTGCTCATATCCCCCGACGGGTATGGTCTAGTTAATATTTATAATTGATTGATTGAGCACTTTATTGAAAATGAATTCAAAAGGATAAATACACAAGTTTCCATTTGTGTTTTGGTTTGAGGGCAGGCAGGGAGCAACAATACAAATACAAAACGGGGACAAAAAACTAAACACAAAAACAAAACAATGTATAATTTACATCCCCTCTGAGTGTCCATACAACGTGGCCACACAGTCTCCCGTTTGATAATCTAATATACAGATTATTCTTATCTGAATCACTGGTAGCCAAGTATGTCGGCTCTATCTGGACCTTCAGCAATAGATGTTAATAAGGAGCAGTGGTGGAAAAGGTCCTCCATTTTTTTTACTTAAGTAAAAGTACCAATACTTAGTACTCCGTTACAAGTAAAAGTCCGGAATTCAAAATTTACTCGATTAAAAGTACAAAATCTGCAAAGTAACTAGTAACTAAAGTTTTCAAATAATTGTAAAAGTACAATATTTGGATCTGAGATGTAGTGGAGTAAAAGTATTAAATTGAAAATACTCAAGTACAAACACCTACAAATTGTACTTAAATGTACTTAGTTACTTTCCACCACTGCCTAGGAGTAAGACTCACTTCCTGCCTATATACTGTACATTGTTGTGCGACAACGCATTACATGACGTTGTAGCTTGTGCATCTGCTATTTATTTTATTATATATTATTTATTTTACACACACACACACACACACACACAGACACACACACACACACCCACACCCACACCCACACCCACACCCACACACCCACACCCATCCACCACTGCCAAGAACTTTGCCATAGGTCACTTTACAGTTTTTACATACGCACAGAGATGTTTATTACAGATGTTTATAACCTAGGAGTAAGAACCTTGCACCTTAAGTTTTTCTGTTATTTTATTATTCCTTCTGGTTTATTTCCTTATTTATTATTATTATTATTATTGATGCTGCTACAATGGATGACATTAGAGGAAAGATAGGTATTCATTTACATGTGAGAAGTACATTAAACACTTAAGGTTGGTGGTCATAATCGTTGCCAAAATATTTATACAATTTCCCAAAAAATATTTGTAGAGGTTTTTGAAAGTTATTTGTCATGTCTGCCCTGGTCTGAGCAATTCGGATTTTTTTTAACGAAGCCTAAAAGCCAAGTAAAAGCGGAAATTTGTATTAATATGTTCCAATGTTCAATACCAAAAAGACTTAATAAAATTAGGTCTTTTATTTTTTACTCATTTTCTCCCCAATTTAGTCGTGCCAATTAATTCCTCCCCACACACATTTATGTCTGTTGTGACTGCTGTCGTATCCTACTGGCTCACCTGCCCCCACCGGGACACTCCTGACAGGCTCCACCCCCCAGCCCATAGGAGTACATGCAGTGACAAATATCACCCTGCCCGCCCGGCTTCCCTCCCCCAAACACGGGACAATTCTGTTAGTACAGACGCTTGACAAAGCCGGATACACCACGGTGGATTCAAACCCACAACCCCCGCGGTGGTGCACAGGCACTTTACCACTGCGCCTCCCAAGTTCCATGGTGTCTTGATCCTATAATATTCAGATGGTCAGAACATGTCCTAAGGTCAAGGGTTAACATCATGCAGTACATACTGTATACTCTTCATAATGATAATGATACTGAATTTTATTTGTATAGCACCTTTCCAAACAAAGTTACAAAGTGCTGAACAGCGCAAGGTTAAAAAACAACAATGCAAAACCCAAAATAGAAAAAACCCAAAATAGAAAGGCCCAATCACCCCGTGTTCTGTCCGGCCCTTTAAAGACGACCTGGATTCTTCATTCACGGCCGCTGTCAGTTGTGATATGAGTCTAGAGTAGGCTAGTGGCAGCGCGCCCACCGGAGCAGAGTGTTCCAAATGTGCCTTATCATTCCATTCTCTTTGTACAGGTTGCTACTTAACGTATAACGTGCTAACTGTGTTATCCAGGGCAAGTATTGTAGCTATTATATTTCTTCTTTAATGTGTTAACACCTCAGAGGGCAGGTTCCAGTACTTTGTATTTTTGTGTTTGCCCAGTTCAGACTAGAGTAGTCAGGTAGGGTAAGTTCTTGTTTTCTCTGGAGTGTATTATTCAGATAGCCAGCGTTGGGGGTTCCCTAGTGGTTTAGGAAGTATTGTTTGTTTTATTTAGTTCTTTGATTTGGTTCCTGTCCAGCCCTATTCATATTACGCACGAGTAGCACCTCACTGTATATATTTGCACTGATTGTATGCCACAATTTAATATGTCCTCTTAGCCAGTGGAGCCAGTGGAGCTTTAGTTACCGTGAGCTGTGTTTTATTTTTCTGTTTTTCGATCTTCAAATCATACAATCTCTTAAAATCAGCGTGAGTTTCCTTTTTGTTGTTAGCGCGGTAGTTCCTGGCCAAACAGGAAACCGGTGTGGTAGTTCCTGGCCAAACAGAAAACCGGTGCATTTCCGCTTCCGTTTTCCGGCCAGATGACGTCATTTTCGCGGGAGAGTCTCCCCCGACACCGTTCAATAGAAAATATATAAATAAAAGGCTTTCGGGGGTGAAATTCATGGAGTGGGTGTTGTGAAACATTTGCCACTCACAAAAGATATACAATTTAACTTTAGTTTTATTGAAAAAGTTACCTAGTATTACTTTAAGTTTGGCTTGAACCATCTTGGCTTGTTGCCAGTCGCGTAACGAGGCAAGTTGGCAACAGTATGCCCCGACGCGAGGCGGTCACAGCGGGCTGCGCGAGCGTGCATGTGTGCCCGTAGTGCGCGCACGCGCAAAATTTTGCGGTTATTAGTGGTTTCTGATTCGCGGGTTTGTGACGGATTTCGGGTACATAAACAACGGTTTTGTAACAATGTTAAGGGGCACACCCAGGTTTATTTTTATATATATATATATATATATATATATTTTTTTTTTTGGGGTGGGGAGGTGCCCCTAACGTCATGGGCCCCAACGCAACCGCGTTGTCTGCGTGACGGTAGTGACGCCCCTGCTTGTTGCGTTCCTACTCCCCTAGACCCGGTGGGTCGTAACACCCCAGGTTAGTATTTGGTACCGCCTTATTTGACGATCTAAGAATGTGCTCAGACTTAGGAGGCATATCAATTCATTCATAGGACTAAGATCACACTGTACAAATACTATTCATTGCAGTAATAGCACTGTACAAGTGACTCAGCATCTTCTTTAGGAACCATTATACATTACAATACATCTGCTGTAAATGTAAATGTTATACACTGAATGTTTCCAGTCCACCTCATAGTTCACAATTAGAAATGGCTTTTAAAATGCAAGACGTAAAATATGCCTAGTTCCTCCCACAAAATAGTGCCCAGTTCTCCTCAAACGGTGCCCAGTTCTCCTAAAATAATTTCTAGAGCCATCACACGCTAAGTGTGATGGCTCAGGTGCACCTGATTCGGATGCTAAGCCGGTGGATCGCTCTAGAAACTGACTGACGATTGCAAATGGCGATGATCACCCCCTCAATCATCACTTCACATTACTGCCATCTGGGCGGAGATACAGAACCTTAAACTGGAGGAGAGCTCGCTTTTTGACTCCCTCACTCCCTCACCTGCTCCACCCAGGATTTCTCACTCTACAGTGATAGAGCCATTTGACTATTGTCACCTCCTCCACCCAAGTGTGCAACCTCCCCCACGTAAACCAGCTCACAAAAACAGCAAACATTTGTGACCAAATTTGACTGGGAGACAGTCATCTAGCATTTTTTCATTTTCATTTTTTCATATCATATGAAAGCAGGGAATCATAGCAAAATAATTATATATTTGTTAATAAGATTGAGTGAATAGTTTTGAAACTACAGCTTATAGAACTGAGGTCAAGTTAAAACTCAAGCAGAGAAAACACCACTTGAATTAGAGGTTGCTAGCCATAACCTTATATCTTAGCTACATGTTTATGCATTTATTTCATATTTACATGTCGATTTAAGCTCTGACATTTATGTCAGACATACTCTTGTATGTGAAGAGTCTAACTGGGCTATTAACTCATTTAAAAAAAAAATATATATAGCAAAAAAAAAGATTTCTGCTTTCCTGAAGCTTTACCTTGGTCAGTAGGCTCTGCAGTGAGAGGCTTTACCCATCCCTAGTGGTAAAACCCTTCAAGGTTACCACTAGGGATGGGTAAAGACTGTCACTGCAGAGCCTTACTGACAGAGGTTACCACTAGGGATGGGTAAAGCCTCTCACTGCAGAGCCTACTGACCAAGGTTACCACTAGGGATGGGTAAAGTCGGAGCGCTGGTGTTCTTTCTTACCCCCCCTGTTTTAAATTTAATATATTTTTTTTTATGTGAATATATTTTTATTTTTATTTAACCTTTTTAGCCTAGCCGAGTATGCCAAATGTGAAAAGGTAAAAGGCATTTATTTTATTTTCCCTGCAGTCGTTAATGAGTGTGAAATTCCCAAGGTTCTATGCTATCCAGTATATATGCTATGTACCCGCTGACAACAATCTTTTTATTCACAACCTTAATGAGATTGTATGTAATTTACAATTACTGGAAGCTTTAGAATAGTTTTTGTGATCAAATATTGACATTATGAAATAAAACATTTAATATAAACATACATTTGTTTTTATTTATTCTACGAAAGCTCCCCTCCGATCTTCATAATGCTTTTTTTCCCCTTTTAGCTGTTGCTGTATTTTAATTGCATTTTAATTGATATAGCCATCTATATATCGTGCTCATTTGATTTTAATTATCTCCCGCAGGCCGGGGGTGGGGTGTGCGTGTGTGTCTCTCAAAGCTCTGGACGGATAAGCGCCAAACCTTTTGTGCACACAGTCAGTAGGCCAAGGGAGTACCTCCACCACAATGTATTCAAAATCGGCCTCATGGTGGCACTATACTAGCCTGCTTTTCATTTTGGCCTGTAACTCTAAATTGAAATGTATTTTTCGCCCTGGATTACTGGAAAAACGATGCATGATAATGATGTACCGTGCATGTTCAAATCATGATTTATACTTTACATTACTTAAAGGGATAGTTCACCCCCAAAAATACTTTTATCCTATCGATTAGTCACCCCATGGAGACTTGAATTTTTTTGTCGCATTCCTAAGCCAATAATTTGATGACCAGCGGACCAGTTGGCAGCGGTTCCAGTAGGAGACACAAAGGAGACTCTTTGTGTCTCCTATACCGGAACCGCTGCCAGTCATCAAATTATTGGCTTAGGAATTTATTCAAGTCTCCATGGGGTGACTAATCAATAGAAAAAAAGCCATTTCTTTTGGTGAACTATCCCTTTAAGGCCATTTTCCAAAGCATACATTTAATATTACAGTTATGTGGTGCCCACAATGTTTAGGTGCCCTCTGGACCTGTATCCCAGCCAACGCCTTTCCACCTGCTCTGCTCTCTGTCTGAGATGCAGTGGTGGAAAATGTACTCACATTCTTTACTTAAGTAAAAGTATCAATACTGCAATATAGAAATACTCTGTTACCTTTACTTGAGTAAAAGTACACAATTATTGACATCAAAATGTACTTAAAGTACCGAAAGTAAAAGTCCTCATTAAGCAGAATGTCCAATTTCAATTTCAATTTTCTTGTAGATATTTTAGCTATTTTCAAATGACCGAAATGTATATGGGGCTGAAGTGGTTAATGCATGTTTTGTAATAATATAATAATCAAAATCTACACAGTAACTAAAGTTTTCAAATAAGTGTATTGGAGTAAAAGTACAATATTTGCCTCTGAGATGTAGTGGAGTAGAAGTAAAAGTATTGGCAATTGGAAATACCCAATTAAAGTACAAATACCTCAAATTTGTACTTAAGTACAGTACTTGAGTACATGTACTTAGTTACTTTAGACCACTGCTGAGATGCAGGGTGTGTGACGGTGTGTGAATCGTGTAGGTCGTTACATTTGGCTGGAACATAATCCTGACTTCAATGTGAATCACTGCTTTCTTTCAAAACTGGCCTTAAAAATCATCTACAGTATCAGGAGACCACAAGGGGAGATAGATGCTGATTCCCATAGAAATGAGGCTCTGTGTTTCCTTTTTCTCCTTTGTACTTATAGTATTTTGTATTTGTTCATGACATGTATTATTATTGTTCATGCTATGTTGATGAATTGAATGCATAAGACCACAATGGAAACAAGTCCCCAGGACCTTTTTGTGTTATCCTTTTAGCCTTAATGTCTGACTGTACCACGTGCTGTTTACATTTCTGACTAATTAGGTATTCGATCGATCGATCGATCCAATCAATCAATCAATCAATCAATCCACAATGGATTAATTAATTATTAAACAAAGAAAAATCGAAAAGTGATAAATACTAACTGGACGATCACCCACAGTTTGAAATGACAATTATTTTGACAATTAAGTGCATGCTATTAACCACTTAAATCCTCAATACTTAGTAAACTTGACCTTTGGCTCTGACAGGTTGTCAGCTTAAGTGAGGGGTACTGTGCAAAAGACTGTTGCTTTAAGTCATTATAATTAGAAATATTCTCAAAATAATTATAACCTTTCCCAAAAATAATGATGGCATGTTAGCATCTCAAAAATATTATTGTATCTCAAAATGATGAGAAACTTTATTAGCACATTATTTCATTATATTATCAAAAAAATTGGATAGAAAAGGGCTTCCATAACTTACTGCACAAGTATGAATTTGGGAAAAAGTGTGACCCCTGGAGTCACACAATTCGATAGCTGATCAATTCGGTCGTAACACATGTAGTTGAAGTTAAGGAGCTTCCTGCCTCAGCACAACTTCACTGTCAAGAGGCAACATGTTGTGAGCTTGTAGATCAGCTATTTTCACAATATTTATCTGGGGGGGGGGGGTGTCCCCGGTTAAAATATGATTATTTTGGGGGGCCACGGCCTGAAAAGGTTGAGAACCACGGACTTACTACTGCACAAGTATGAATTTGTGGAAAAAGTGCGACCCCTGGAGTCACACAATTCTATAGGTTGTCAGTTCGGTCGTAACGCATTAGGTTGAAGTGAAGGCGCTTCCTGTCTCAACGTCTCATCTCTGTCTTCTGTCCAAGTTGTTTTCTTCTGCCCAAGGCTTTTCTTTACCATTATATGCAGTGAAACAACGACTAGTATAGTTTTTTTAATCCTAACAAATATTTGCTGCTTTCTAAGTTTTCTTGCAGTAAAGCTTATCGTTATGTTACAGTTGGTTCGGCGGGCGGAAATATTCCATGTTTAATTTCCTCAAACCAAAAAAAGTCGCTGCTTATGGTTTTGAGTTCCTTGAACTTTCTCTGGTGTTTTTATAGTTCATTTTATTGTTTAGGTTGTTGGACGGATGTTTTCAGATGGAAACATGCATGAATAGCAGCTGAAACACGCGATCAATCACTCCTTCATCAACAGGTAAGATATGATCATACATAATAATAACTCTTTACATACATCATGTAACGTGGGTGCGACGCCCTTAATGAACTTATTCATATTACAGTCCTGGATAAGTTTAGTCTACAGTGTGTTTCTGCATGAGATGGATAGGTAGATAGATAGATAGATAGATATAGTTAGATGGATATAGGTAGGTAGATCTATCTATCTATCTATCTATCTATCTATCTTATCTATCTTATCTATCTATCGATCTATCGATCTATATATATCGATCTGTCTATATAGATATATAGATTAGCCTTAGGTCAAGAACTCTTGTAGATGTATTTGATCGATCTTTTATGTCAAAATCGATATATAAATATAATCTACAAGAGTCTTGATCTAAGTGTAGATAGATATAGGTAGGTAGGTAGATAGATAGATAGATATAGGTAGGTAGGTAGATAGATAGGTAGATAGATAGAGGTAGATATATATAGAGTTAGATATATATAGAGGTAGGTAGGTAGGTAGGTAGGTTGGTAGGTAGATAGATAGATAGATAGATAGATATAGGTGGTAGATAGATCTAGAGATAGGTAGATAGATAGATAGATAGATAGATAGATATAGGTGGTAGATAGATCTAGAGATAGGTAGATAGATAGATAGATAGATAGATAGATAGATAGATATTATATCTATCTATCTATCTATCTATCTATCTATCTATCTATCTATCTATCCATCTATCTACCTATCTCTAGATCTATCTACCACCTATATCATATAGGTGGTAGATAGATCTAGAGATAGGTAGATAGATGGATAGATATAGGTAGGTAGGTAGATAGATATAGGTAGGTAGATAGATAGGTAGATACTGTAGGCAAAGGCAAGTTTGTATAACACATTTTTCAACAACAACAAGGCAATTCAAATTGCTTTACACAAACCAAGACCATTAGGAAACCACAGACACATACATACAGACAGGCAGACAGACAGACAGACAGGCTGGATGAAGATGTGTATAATGTTGTCATTATAGTGATATACAGGCCTAAGTAATTATTCATGTAAAATCATACCCTGTGAATATGTGCATGCATTCTATTGCCTATGCATTGATTATTATATATGGACTATCAATACACACACACACACACACACACACACACACACACACACACACACACACACACACACACACACACACACACACACACGTTTGTGTTACTACTACCATACTTGTGAGGACATTTCTAAGGTAACCCTGAAGCCAAAAATAGCCGACCTGCAAGCTCACAACGTGTCGCGCTGCAACGTGTTGTGGTGAGCTTGTATATCTGCTGTTTTTGCTAAGTATAAATCAGGCAAAACTCTACTAGCCCTAACTGCTAAAGCTAATGTCTAAATGTGTAATCCTTCCTACCAACCCCAACCTGGATCTCGTCCTAACTGTAAGACTAAAAAGTCTTCTTTAATCATAAAACAAACCATTTCTTTAGTGAGCAGCACTGGGACAATTATCCACACAATGTGTATGTCTTTATCAAATTCTACTAAACTATAGTCACACACACACACACACACACACACACACACACACACACACACACATACACAGTGAGTACAGTAGATAACATATCGTTGCTGTCGGATGGAGAAATCATCCAAAACCGTTCCTTTTTTATTATTATTGTGAAAATAGCCGATCTACACTCTGGTGTGATGAAGTGGGGCATTGATTTACAGAAAGAACATACGATATGTTTACATTCTCTTGAAGGTCAGAGGTCAGTTGAGCGGTATCCAGCTCAGTGAAAACACGAGCCTTCATCACTGTAACCGTCAAATCATCAATCAGAGTCTGGTATATCAGGGTCTGTTTCCAGTGACAGAGTCTGGTATATCAGGGTCTGTGTCCAGTGACAGAGTCTGGTATATCAGGGTCTGTGTCCAGTGACAGAGTCTGGTATATCAGGGTCTGTTTCCAGTGACAGAGTCTGGTATATCAGGGTCTGTGTCCAGTGACAGAGTCTGGTCTGTGTCCAGTGACAGAGTCTGGTATATCAGGGTCTGTGTCCAGTGACAGAGTCTGGTATATCAGGGTCTGTTTCCAGTGTCAGAGTCTGGTATATCAGGGTCTGTTTCCAGTGTCAGAGCCTGGTATATCAGGGTCTGTTTCATTTTTCAATTTTTTTTTTTAGTTAAATAGCGAAAATAGCAGCTGTATCGACATCTGAAAACACAAGTGTGTGTGTGCATGCACGTCACGTATAGGGGATCTCAGCTTTTGTCAGATGTTGAAAAATAAACCCCATGCCGTTTAACGAGGGGCTACCCCTTTAACGGACAGCAACTGTTTTTATGTTTTTGTTTCTCTGAAAATTACGTTCTTTCTTTGCCCCCCCCCACTCACACACCATATCATTTTTTTAACACATCCCACCCCCACACAACACAAGCACCTACACCTGAAACTTTTTTATACTTGTACACACACACACGTACACACACACACACACACACACACACACACACACACACACACACACACACACACACACACACACACACACACACACACACACACACACACACACTCACAGAGAGAGAGCTAATTATATTTATGTGATCAATGGAAACATAGTGTAAATTCTGAGAAAATATGCATTCATAAAATACAAAAAAGGAGGGGAGGGGGGCTTTGACCTCTTGAACCCTAGCTTCGCTAGTCTGCAGAGAACATTCTGCAAAAATAGCAGATCTATACACAGATTACACACACACACACACACAGAGCAACATCTCTGCTACTCCCTGTGGTGTAACTTCACCCTGTCTTATCTGATAGACAGGGTGATGTGTGTGTGTGTGTGTGTGTGTGTGTGTGTGTGTGTGTGTGTGTGTGTGTGTGTGTGTGTGTGTGTGTGTGTGTGTGTGTGTGTGTGTGTGTGTGTGTGTGTGTGTGTGTGTGTGTGTGTGTGTGTGTGTGTGTGTGTGGTACATATTTACTGTACCTGATATATAGGATGTAATGCATGTAAATCTTAGAGTTTTGAGCTGGTTGACACTAGTGTGAAGGCAGACAGGACGGCACTCTTTTATTTGAGTGCACGTTTGTCTCTTCATTTGCGTTTCGCTCCCACGATCTGTGCCTCACTAATGAAACTCTCATTATGACTGGATCAGTTTCCATCTGTGGTAGTTATTTGTGAGGTGCTGCTGGGTGGGTTTCCTCCGCAGTGGGTTCTGAAGAACGTCTGGAGGGAAACGCTTATATTTTGGGGTCTTTTTCTGCCTTTGATTGATGATAGTCCACAGCGAAGAGAGACAGGGAGAGAGAGTCAGGGATAGGGCTGTCACTATTACAAATTTAAGTTGACGATTAATTGTCACTTGAATAATTGCAATTAACGATTTAGTTGTGTGTTTTCTGCATTGAACATTGCAACATATTATGAAGCCTTTTAGGCTTCGTTATAAAAAAATGCACAGGGCAGACATGACAAATAACTGAAATATACAAAGAAATTATTGACATATTTGATCATTTCATACATAAAAAAAGCAGGAATAGCTGATCTACAAGCTTACAACGCGTCACAAAGTGACGCGTTGTAAGCTTGTAGATCAGCTATTTCAGCTATTTCAGCTATTTCAGCTTTTTTTTTATATTTGAAAATGTGGAAAACTATTTCAACATGTATGACGATTATGCAAAAATAATTGCGATTATCTCAAATAATTGCGATTGGACGATTATGTAATAATTGTGTCAGGCCTAGTCAGGCAGTGACATGCAGCCAAGGTCCTCCGGGATCAGGAGTCAAACCCAGGACTCTCTGAACCAGTTCCATTTGTCTCATCACTGTGTTGCAGGTGGAAAGCAGCAGGGGTGGAAAAAGTACTCAAATGTTTTACTTAAGTAAAAGTATCAATACTGCAATGTAGAAATACTCTGTAACAAGTAAAAGTCCGGAATTGAGCTTGTAGATCGGCTATTTTCAAATAGCCTAGGTATTAAATAGGGCTAAAGTGGTTAGTGTATGTTTTATAACGTAACAATTTTATCTGCAAAGTAACTAGTAACTAAAAGTTTTCAAATAATTCTGTAAGTAAAAGTACAATATTAGTCTCTGAGATGTAGTGGACTGGAGTAGAAGTAAAAGTATAGACAATTGGAAATACTCCAGTTAAGTGAAAGTACCTCAAAAATGTATTAAAGGGATACTTCACTTTCACATAAAATAAACATTTAAAAAATATATTAAAAATAAATGAAAAAAGTAATGGAAAAATCACGGCCCCCTCACGCATTAGAGTGTCCTACTAATGTGTGAGGGGGCCTTTATTTTGCCATAACTTCTTTCATTTTTTTTAAAATATATTTTTTTAATGTTTATTTTATGTGAAAGTGAAGTATCCCTTTAAGTACAGTACTTGAGTACATGTACATAGTTACTTTACACTACTGTAAAGCAGTGGGTGACATTATTTCTATGGTTGCGCGCTCCATCATTCAGTAGTATTCTGTGAGAAGAGAGAGAGGACAGAGGGAGAGTGAGAGAGTAGAAGGGAAAGAGTTAGAAAGCAGTTTAGAATAGAACAAATAACGGTAACGGTTTTGGACACAAAATAGCAGATCTACAAGCTATAACTGTATATTATTATTATACCCAAAGAAATCTTAAAATGACACAGATGCGTTCCCGGTCTTAATGGATTAAGCCTTTAAGTTCTGGGGTGATGCAACTTTGATGATGGAGAGGGCCACTATATTTCCACACTCACTCCAGAGCTCCAGGGCCACATTGCATATACTGTCGGGCAGACACCTCTTATCTCTGTATTTTAACTTTCTATGTCATTCTATTTCACACACAAGTAGCAAAAATAGCCGATCGACAAGCTCAAAACTGCGACGTGTTTTGAGCTTTTAGATCGCCTATTTTATCTATTTTTGAAAAACAAAATCCTGAATTTGTTTTTGCCATTTTTGAATTGGAATCCTGTAAAGTAATTTTTTTAAAATCCATTTTGGGCGGGAACCCATATTTGTAACTATACCTTTCAGGACGGGAACCCCTTTTGGGGTTCTTGTTGCTCTGTACAGTATATAGCAACATACATTTGTTCAAATTTTTTAATAAATATTTGAAGTTTTTCAGAAAACTTAGGTCAGGATTTAGAAGGTGTTTTTAGAATCGGCCTCAGGTCTAAATGGGTAAATTTCAAATGCATTTAGTTATGCTCATGTTAACTTTATGAACTTTAATACAAATACATTGGACATAAAAAAAGACTAGTCATTTAAGCTACTAATATAGACTGAAGTAATTAAAGCGGGTCATGTTTGCAATTGGAACAGCTGAAATCAATAATATATCAGTATTCCGATATTAACCTGCGGGCCGCATCAAGTGAAGGTGGGGGCCGCATGTGGCCCCCGGGCGTGTGTGTGTGTGTGTGTGTGTGTGTGTGTGTGTGTGTGTGTGTGTGTGTGTGTGTGTGTGTGTGTGTGTGTGTGTGTGCGTGTGCGTGTGCGTGTGCGTGTGCGTGTGCGTGTGCGCGTGCGCGTGCGCGTGCGCGTGCGCGTGCGCGTGTGCGTGTGCGTGTGCGTGGACCTGCCTGCTGGTTGTGCAATGTTACAGAAACTAACATTTTTGAAAGTCTTCACCTATAATGACAACCTCTGCACTGCCAGGTCGGGGCGTGGCATGCTGCTGATGTGGCTTCCTGCCTGTCAGGGCTAGTTTTGTCCGTCTGACTGTTATAACTATTTGAACCCTGATCTCTAAGACTGATAAAAACAATTTGAACCGGAATGTTCCCAGATTGCCTGAACCCTACTAGCGTCCATATTCTGGTGCTAACTTATTATCAGATCTACAAGCTCGCAACACATTGAAACGCCATATACTGTGAGCTTGTAGATCAGCTGTTTTCAACCGATTAATATTTTGAGTCTGGTATAGATCTCTGGTCAACTACAGTAGATACATATATAGACCTTTATTGATCCCAAGGGGGAAATTCAGTCGTCAGAGGCAGAACAGCAGTTGGAGTCCATATACAGAGGAGGACTAAACTAGAGTAGTAATTTAAAAGAAAAATATGTGCAATACAAAGTTTTGTGGTTATTTCCGGTGATAAGTTATAGAGTTTTTACAGAGGTCAGTTCTGAATTGCAGCCACCTGTAAGTGCTCTGTTTTGAAGGAGAATAAGGAGTCACACTTTTTTTATGACTGGGCATTCAACATTTTGGTGGCATAGCAGTAGAACAAATGTAACCCCTTGTTGGAGCCGAATCTGGGTTGAACAAGATTGGTGGAGCTTCCTCTGGTGTTGTGCTTGTGTGCGTCTTTAACGCCTTTGAAGTAGTTTTGACAGGTACATGGGTGTCTCTGTGGTGTTGTGTAACTTGTGTATCTTGTAGACCAGGCCCATTGCAAGTGACCTGAGCCATGATCCCACCCTAGCATAATGAGCAGGGTTAGATGAGTTGTGGGTGTGAGGCTAAGCAGTAGCCTGACCAGTTTGTTCTGGGATGTCTGGAGCCTTGTTTTTAAGGCCTTTGTGGTGCTATGCGTAGTCAAAGTGACATTGGATGAGTGCTCCTGCTAGAGTCCAGTGTAATGGGTGGTGGTCTTTGGAGGGGGTTTTTGAACAGTTTAGCCCATTAAAACCGGTAAAGCATCTGTGTATTGTAACCACTTGCCATTAGGTCCTATTTTATACTTTGGCTTTTAAAAAATAGCAGATCGTGAAAATGTGTGCAAATCTTTGAATATGTATGTATATATATTTTAAAGCAAACATTTTTAACTACAATTTTTGCTTCTGGGGGGTCCCTGGAACAACATATTTTGAGATGGAGGTCCGTGGCCAAATACATCATCATTTTGGGGGTCCTTGACGTGCAAAAGTTTGAGAACCACTGATTATAGCAACATATTTTTTTAGTTTAATTTAGAAGACATTTGTAGAATCCCCCAGAAGCAAAGATTTGAGTTACAAATGTTCACTTTAACAAAGTATATATTCTGAGATTTGCGCGAATGTTCATGATTTTTTAAAACATTTACAAGCTCTGTGCTATAAGCTTGTATATCTGCTATTTTTGAATAGCCAAAGTTTCCCGGTCTTAATTGGATAATGGTAGTGGTCATTGTAGGGGGGATTTGATGTGTCGGTTATCCTGGTGAGAGCTCTCAGCTCTTGTCTGCTCATAGCAGACAATTGGACTCGAGTCATAGTGACTCGACTCGAGTCTGACTCGAGTCGCATATTTGACGACTTGCGACTCGACTCGGACTTTGAATGTAAAGACTTGCGACTCGACTCGGACTTGGAAGGTAAAAGACCAACGAGACTTGAGACTCGACTCCGACTTGCTAGCCAATGACTCCCGACTCGACTCGAGATGACTCGTGACTTGTTTGTTTTTTTCCCTGTGAATGATCTGTGTGTGTACTGTGCAAACGCCAGCGTCACCCTCAGCGGGGTTATTTTGATTCTATGACGGCAGCCGTCCAGTTATCATCAGTGCCAGTGTTGCCAGATTTTCTGTGAGCAAAAACAAGCAACCAGGTCTAGGAAAACCAGCCCAAAACCAGCCCAAAAGAAGCGAGTCAAGCGACTATGGGCCACATGAGCACTCTAACATATACATCAGCTATTTGAAAATAGCAGATCTACAAGCTCACAACGCGTCGCGATGCGACGCGTTGTGAGCAGCTTGTAGATCGGCTATTTTCAAATAAAATCTTTCGGCGAAATTATAATAAGCAGATCTGGCAACCCTGATCAGTGCGTGCAGAACAGCTGATCTGCGCCACAGCAGCAGGAAAAACAACAATGGCAACAGCAACAGAAGTCCCCAAAGTTATTCAATTTGCCAAGCCAGGAGGAGAAGGAGAGGTGGTGCTGCTCACTGTGCTCAGTACTCACTTTAAATCTAATAATAAATCAACAACAACAGTAGCATCAGCCAGCGAGATATACGTACATGTAAACATGAAAGTCACTCACCACTGTCGAATCAGGATCACACCGATCATGATGTACTGTAGTGAAGTCAAGTGACTGTATACTTTATCCATGGTAACAGCAATAAAGTCTCTCTCTGCGTAATCCATCACTTTCTCACGTCGACACTTTTCCATTTGTCCGCAGGTTTAATAACTTTAACTTCACTAAATCACTCCCACCACACTTGAATTCCTTCCTTCTTTTTTTCCACCATAAGTTTAAGTTTCTCTCTGCTATATATATAAACTTAAAGAGATGCCTTTATTCCACTGTGTTGTAGCCTCTTTTTCTTTTTTTTTTACCAAGGACCCCTTTGCAAAACAACAAACACACGTGTAGGTCCTACAGGGTTGCCAGATCTGCTTATCATTTCCCTGCAAGATTTTATTTGAGAATAGCAGATCTACAAGCTCACAACGCGTCGCATTCTACAAGCTCACAACGTGTCGCAATGCGACGCGATGTGAGCTTGTAGATCTACTAGTATTTTCAAATAGCTGATGTATGTGTTAAAGTGCTCATGTGGCCCATAGTCGCTTCTTTTGGGCTGGTTTTTGGCTGGTTTTCCTAGACCTGGTTGCTTGTTTCTCTCACAGAATCTGGCAACTGTAGTAGATGGCTAAACTGTGCCTGATGGAAAATGACATAATATTAAAATACTACAAAACAAACACAGACACGTCAAGATTATAGGCCTAATAGGCCTATAGATAAATGCCATTAATGTATTTCCTTTCCTGCATCATTTCACCCACAGTTTATCCAATATTCATTCATAATTATAGTTATAGCAAAAGTAATGTCCTTGAAGTTTGTTGTTTGTTACCTTTGACTTTGTTTAATGTTTACATGAGCACTTTGTTCACTTGCTCTAACTTTGTTTACAAAACAATACACTTGAAAACTACTCAGAAAGGCAGTGCCAGTTTGAGCCAAAATGTTAAAAAGTAAACAATTTTGTATCAAACATGCCATTTCTTTAGTGTAATTTAGCCTTTATCTAGTTCTAACTAAATGATCAGACATGTAATGTTGTAATGGATAAATGAACAGCTTTATGCTGGTTTAATTCTTGACTTTAAGATACGGTTTCTCTCTTCAAGATATAAACCTGAGTGATTTGTGGGTGGGCTGGGGAACAATCGTCAATCGTAGTGAGGGACTTGACACAACCTTGTGACTTGACTTGTGACTCGGCTTGACTTGCCCACAACAGAAAGACTTGGGACTCGACTTGGACTTGGGACCAAATGACTTGGGACTCGACTTGGACTCGGACCGGAGGGTTGGATTGACTTGGGACTCGACTTGGACTTGGGACCAAATGACTTGGGACTCGACTTGGGACTCGGACCTGAGGGTTGGATTGACTTGGGACTCGACTTGGACTTGGGACCAAACGACTTGGGACTCGACTTGGACTTGGGACCAAATGACTTGGGACTCGACTTGGACTCGGACCGGAGCGACTTGAACAATTGTCTGGCTCATAGTATCTGTTGGTGTGTTCAATGAACACCTGAATTCATACAGATTCCTGTTTTATATCTGTTCATGTGTAGGCCTGTCACAATTATTACATCATCATCGCCTAATCGCCAACTATTTGAGTTGGTCGCAAATATATATATATATATATACAAATTCATCTGTTGAAAAACCGCAGCAGCTATCTTTGCTGTTTAAAAAAAATAAAATACTGAAGGTGTAAAATGATCAAATGCATGGCCAGTTCTGGCCTATTTAAAATGTGGGTATCACTGTCTGTCAGGTCTTTGTATGAAGTTATTCGTCATGTTTTTTTTGCTATTTTGTTTTACAAACCCTAAAAGGCAAACCGACATTTTATTCTTATTTATATGTTCCAATGTTAAAAGCCAAATTGCAATTAATCATCAACTAATAATATGATATTGTGTGGATGTGTGAAGGTTCAGCTCTTGTCTGATCACGTCGCCTTCATGCAGTACCATGTCTGTTGGTAAAAGCTGCTGGTCTACTTCTTCCTGCACGTTGGGCAATGAATGACACACACACACACACACACACACACACACACACACACACACACACACACACACACACACACACACACACACACACACACACACACACACACACACACACACACCATGTAATGTATTCAACGGTCTCTGCAGTCTGCACTAGGGCTGGGTGATAGGACTTCAAATCAATATCACCATTATTTCAAACTTTGGCCTCGATGACGGGGGGACGGCAATATATTTTGAGATGGGGGTCCAAATACATAGAATCTAAAAATGCTTTCTAAATCCTAACAGTATGTTGCTATACAGTATCAGTGGTGCTCCAGCTTTTTCATGTCAAGGACCACCCAAAATTATATGTATTTATATTCTCAGTTAATTTCCCAGCCTTACTCAGCTTGTAGATCTGCTATTTTTGAATACCAGAATAGTATTAGGGACACTAGTAGAGCTGAAGAATGCTATAGAGTCTGTTCTTATTAAAGTGAGTCATATGCAGGGTACCCGGAAGGCTCGCCCCAAAACACGCTCACCCCCATTTCTTTCTCGGAACGCTCGCCCCCAGCAGTTCTTGTATTCTTGCATTTGTTTTACCGAGGTTAGGAATAAGGTTAGGTTTAGGAATAGTTTTACTGAGGTTACGTTTAGGAATAAGGTTAGGTTTAGGTATAGTTTTACTGAGGTTACGTTTAGGAATAAGGTTAGGTTTAGGCATAGTTTTACTGAGGTTACGTTTAGGAATAAGGTTAGGTTTAGGTATAGTTTTACTGAGGTTACGTTTAGGAATAAGGTTAGGTTCAGGCATAGTTTTACTGAGGTTACGTTTAGGAATAAGGTTAGGTTTAGACATAGTTTTACTGAGGTTACGTTTAGGAATAAGGTTAGGTTTAGGCATAGTTTTACTGAGGTTACGTTTAGGAATAAGGTTAGGTTCAGGCATAGTTTCGCTGAGGTTACGTTTAGGAATAAGGTTAGGTTTAGACATAGTTCTACTGAGGTTACGTTTAGGAATACCTGGTGCCGACCGTCCCGAGGGCGAGCGTGTTTTGAGGCGAGCGTTCTTCAAACCCAGTACTTCAGTCAAAATATAGACTACCGGTATACTCCTGATCAAATTTACTTGTGGTCAAATATAGTCTACATACAACAAGTGAAAGTTGTCAAATGTGTGCTTTTTGGTTTCCTTTCCTCTCACATACAGAGTTCCTTATTGCATGGAGTTTCTTATGGATGTAGGATTAAACCACGTTTTGTCTATCAGCTCATTTGTGTTTTGGAAATATCTAGATGTGAACATTTGATTGGAACCCAGGTCTCCCGTCCCGCGGGGGAAGGGACACCAAAGCCAAACATTTTTACCCACTAGGCTAAAGGGGACTCATTCCCTTGTCCCGGGGGGGAAGGCCAGTACTCTGTTACAAGTAAAAGTCCGGGATTTTTTTTTTACTTGAGTAAAAGTACAAAAGTATTGGTATCAAAATGTACTTAACCCATTAAGACCTGGAACGCATCTGTGTCACTTTAGATTTCTTTGGCTATTCAAAAAAAGCAGATCTACAAGCTCATAGCGCGGCACCGAGTGCCACGCTACGAGCTTGTAGATCTGCTATTTTTGAAAAATCGTGAAAAAAAATATATATATATTTTTTCAAAACTCTGTTAGGACTCAGGCCTTAATGGGTTAAAGTACCAAAAGTAAAAGTAGTAAAATGTTTGAAAATAGCAGATCTACAATGACACAGATGAATACAATAAAATGACACAGATGCGTTCCCGGATTGAATGGGTTAAAAATTTAACCTTGTGTGATTTCTCCTCAGCGGATCACACAGGCTGCAACCTTTTTAATTATGACCACCATCATGTGACTCGTCATAAACGTCACATCATGACGGCTGGCGATGATAATAATAATAATAACTTCATGTGTTGTCGTTGGAACACGTCCAAGGGGAAGTGGCTTTGCGTTTAGCCGGGCCGTCATCAGATGTCAACCCCCGGGCTTTTTATTGTTCCTTACGGACGCAGAGCAGGAAGTACGCTGCACAATAACACTCTCTATGACATGGTGGGAGGAAGTGACCTCATGTGATGGGGTAACGACTGTCCCTGACAGCGCTGGGGGGAAGTACTCAGATATTGGACTTAAAGTTAAAAGTAGGGTGCCACAGTGTATAAAAATACTTTGTTACGAGACTACTAAGTCCTTACTTTTACTTGTAACCTTACTTAACCCATTAAAACCAGGAACCGGGAACGCATCTCTGTGTAACCACTTTAACCGTTATTTTATACTTTGGCCATTCAAAAGTAGATCTACAAGCTCATAGCACGGCACCGAGTGCTGTGCTATGAGCTTGTAGATCTGCATTTTTATTTTATTTGTGCAAATCTTTGAATATATATATTTTTTAAGGGAACATTTGTAACTCAAATATTTGCTTCTGGTGGGGGTCCCTGGAACAACATATTTTGAGATGGGGGGGTCCGCAGCCAAATACATTTCATTTTGGGGCTCCTTGACATGAAAAGGTTTGAGAACCACTGATTACAGGAACGTTGTAGAATCGGCCTCAGGTCACGATTTAAAAGAAATAGCAGTTCTACAAGCTCATTCGTGCCTCGCTATGAGCTTGTACTGTAGATCTGCTATTTTTTAATAGCCAAAGTATAAAATAATGGTTATAGCTCAAATCTAAAATGACACAGATGCGTTCCCGGATTGAATTTGATGCAAAGTATATTTGCATCAAATTATACTTGAAATAGAATTTCCCATTTCAGAATCATATTATACAGTATTATGTGTTTGGACTATAATTATTGATCATTAACCAGTGGTAACCACTTATTTCATACTTCAGCTGCTTGAAAATAGCAGATCTACAAGCTTGTACATGTCGCGGCTCGCGGTGTGGCCCGTTGTGAGCTTGTAGAGCTGCTTTTATTAAATGCAGTAGATTTTTGATTTAATAATTTGATTATTTATTATATCTTATTATATCTATAACTGTGCTAGCTAGTAACTGCCATATAAATGTAGTGGAGTAAAAAGTACAATATTTGCCTCTGAGATGTAGTGGAGTAGAAATACAGTGAAAAGTACGAAGCAATTGAAGTAGTGGGGACTACGAATGGAAATTAGCCTCCTTGCTAAATCCGATACATCTTGCATGTATTAATTAATATCCGCTGTCCCGTCCAAATAAATAAATAAAAAGTAAAGTAAAAGTGCCTTGAAATTGTACTTTAAGTACAGTACTTGAGTAAATGTACTTCATTACTTTCCACCAGCTGGATGTGGTGGTAAACTATCCGGAGGGCAAAAAAAAAAAAAAGTGTCCCTGAGCTCTGACCCGCTGGTCCACTGTGTCGCCGTGGAAACGGCCGCTATAGCAGCCAGAGAGAGGAAGTAGGAGTGGCCTAGCTGGTGGTGACTCCAAAGACCGCTGACTGTTCACGGAGCTGCTTCGTTGTTGCTGTTGTTGTTGTTGTTGTTGTTGTTGTTGTGCTGCTGTCATGGAAACGGTGGCTCAGGGATTTCTAGGTCGTGGTGGTGGTGGCGGTGATGATGAAGCCCTCGGGGGGGTGGGGCTACTGCCGCCTCCACCCCACCATGAGCTTGGCATTCCTCTGACAACAGGAAGGGTCTTTAACCACGTACGTGGCCTGTTCACATACTGTTAATAGACCAGTGGTTCTCAGACTTTTTCCCACGTCAAGGACCCCCCAAAATGCTAATGTATTTGGCTGCGAACCTTAAAAAATATTTTGTGCCAGTGACTTAAAAAAAAAGAAGCTCATAGCGCGGCACTCTGTGCCTGCCGCGCTATGAGCTTGTAGATCTGCTATTTTTGAATAGCCCAAAGTATAACATAATTATGGTTAAAAAATGATCGTGACGCCATATTAACTAATTTAGCTGGGGACCCCCTGGAGGAACCCCCCCCCCTCAAGGACCCTACTGCTTGGGGGTCCCCGGTTCACACTTTTAGTTTGGAGAACCACTGGTTTGACATTTTACTTAGTGTGCACCACCCCCCCCCCCCCCCCCCCCCTTCCCCCCAGCGTTGTGAAAGTGTGACGGAGAGAAAACACTAACTTCTGCTTTTTACTGGACTGAGTTATTTTTATCACTGACATGTTCTGTTAAGCCATTAAGACCGGGAACGCGTCTCTGTCATTTTAAGGTTTTCTTTGGACTATTCAAAAGATAGCAGATATACAAGCTCACGCGCTGCGTGCTTGTGGATACAATGAAAATATAAATGTGTGCAAATCTTTGAATATATATATATATATATGTGTATGTATATATATATATATATATAACAAAAAACATTTAAGCGAACATTTTTAACTCAAATCTTTGCTTCTGGGGGGTCCCTGGAACAACATATTTTGAGATGGGGGTCCGTGGCAAAATACATATCATTTTGGGTGGTCCTTGACATGAAAAAAGTTTGAGAACCACTGATTATAGCAGCATACGTTTATAAAAAAAAACTGTTAGGATTTAGAAGACATTTGTAGAATCCCCCAGAAGCAAAGATAAGATTCTTAAACTCAGTAAAATATTGCATACATTTTCACGATAAAAATAAGAAAGAAGCTCATAGCCGCGCTATGAGCTTGTATATCTGCTATTTTTTGAATAGCCAAAGAAATCAAAAAATGACACAGATGCTTGCGTTCCCGGTCTTAATGGGTTAATAGCTGGCTGGTTTGGTGTGGATATATATATACAGTGTTCTATACTATACTAACCCCAGTCACGCTTCATTATGAAAGTGGAACCACTATTTCAGGGACCTCTGCCATTGAATAAACTGCTTTGATGAAGCCTGTATTGAGACTTGTTTTTCTTTTTTTTCTTTGCAGGGAAGTGAGTGAGTGTGTGTGTGTGTGTGTGTGTGTGGCGTGCATGTACGTGCACATCACAACTCTAATGGTAGCAGCAAGTGTGCTTCGTGCCAGTGAGGATTGACCTGCCTCTTCCCCCATCACCATGTCAGAGATCCATGTAAGACACACACACACACACACACACACACTCACACTCACACTCACACTCATGCACACACACTCACATGTTACATGTCTAAATATTTATAGAATATTTATTAATTCCCTAGCAAGTTTATTGTCTCCGCCAGGCCGAAAGGCATGGCGAGAGAGTATGTTTTACCCCCCGTCCGTCCGTGTGTCCGTCCGTTACCAGCTAATCTCTGGCACCGTTGGCCCGGCCGCTGCGAAACTGTGCACGCATACTCCCTGGATGCCAATTCAGAACCTCTGGCCCAAATCTTTCAGATTGGCCTGTTATAGCGCCACCAGGAGGCCGATATGTGCAAAACACATTTATTGATACTACTCCTACAGATTTTGTCCAAACATCACACAAATCGGTACACAGTATCTCTATAGTCATGTGATCAACACGGATTTATCCGATTTCCCATATTCCATCCTGATTGCCTAAGATTGGCTTCCAAAGTTGCAGGATTGGTCCGTTTGCCTCAAATCATGAACGCAGCTTGCGATTTCCGTGAAATTTCACACGCACATTTCTATTAGGCCGAGGAAGAAATGCCACCTTCACATTGGCCTGTTATAGCGCCACCAGTAGGTCAAATTTTGCAAAAAAATATTTTGGAACAAAATGCCTCAAATCATGAATGCAGTGTCCGATTGCAGTGAAAAGCCCTTGAACAAATGGCACCCTTTTCACATTGGCCTATTATAGTGCCACCAGGAGGCCACAATAACGTACCTGACCTGGCGGAGACCTGTGCTCCAAGGAGCACTTTTTCTAGTTATGTTTTTTTTTTTTTTGCTTCGTTGTTTGTTTTTAAAGCTGATTTGCTAGTTTTTAAAAAAAGGCTAGATTACATTTTGTGTTAGTTTAAAGGTAGGGTAAGTGCTTTACTTTGGTTAAACTAAGTGTTAAATATATTCTGATTGTACTCATTGCTATAGAAGTGTTTGTTCAGTAAAAGGAGTCTCCCATGTCTCTTTTCAGTGCTCTCTCCTGAGTCCTGATTGGCTTAAATGTTGTCACCTACCTGAAAATGTACATATATGGTGGTCACTAATCAGGGGTCCTCTCTGTGTGTCTCTCTGTTAGACTCCGTGGCCTCAGGGCACAGAATGTGTGGCCAGGTACACCTTCAAGGGAACTACCGAACAGGACCTGCCGTTCAACAAAGGAGACGTCTTGACTATTATCGTGGTCACAAAGGTGGGGCTGAAGTTTCTCTGTAAAAGCAGGGAGTCATGGGAGATACGATGCCACATCTGCACGCGGCTATTGGTTTACAGGAAGCTGTAGTTTTATGTCAGATTTTATGTCCCTCCTGTTGTTTAGATCCAGTGGTGGAATAAGTAAAAAAAAATTTACTCAAGTAAAAGTATCAATACTGCAATATAGACATACTCCGTTGCAGGTAAAAGTCCGGAATTCAAAATTTACTTGAAGAAAAGTACAAAAGGATAGGCATGAAAATGTATTTAAAGTACCGATAGTAAAAGTACTCACTACTCATTATGCAGAATGTCCAATTTCAAGTTTTTAAATGTATGAACAACTTTTTGAAAATAGCAGATCTACAAGCTCACAATGCGTCGCACCGCGACGCATTGTGAGCTTGTAGATCGGCTATTTTCAAATGCCCGAAATGTGTATAGGGCTGAAGTGGTTAATGTATGTTTTGTAATAATAATCAAAATCTACGTAACTAAAGATTTCAAATAATAGTAGTGGAGTAAAAGTACAATATTTGCCTCTGAGATGTAGTGGAGTACAAGGTAAAGGTATTGGAAATTGGAAAGTACAGATACCTCAAAATTTTACTTAAGTGTAGTACTTCAGTAAATGTACTTAGTTACTTTCCACCACTCTTTAAATCCATAATGATGATGATGTGTGGTGTTTTTTTTTGTTTAGGACCCAAATTGGTACCGAGCTAAAAATGCTGCTGGTCGAGAAGGAACCATTCCGGCCAACTACGTCCAGAAGAGAGAAGGAGTGAAGTCTGGACCGAAGCTCAGTCTGATGCCGTAAGTTCAAAGAGGAGTGAACCCTGTCCTTGTGGAGAATAAAGGGTCGTTTACACAAAGCACTACAGAGCACCGAAGTCTGACTTAATTGACGCATTCCTACCCGGGTCACGGTTTCTTTCCTTCATTCAGAATTTGCATAGACGTGTCCAGAACAACCCGATCGCCAAGAATTTAGTATACATTGCACGGAGGTGTCATTCCGTGCATAGACAACTGGAAAACCCGAAAATCCGTGCAGAGCTGCCTCGCATCTCGCCCATTGTGACTAAACCATTTCGGAGGCGCGCAGTTTCAAGGGAATTGTCGCCACGTAAGGGACCACCGAGCGAGCTAAAGCGAGGGAGTTGCCGTCCCGAACGTTGCGACATTCCCTTGAGCCTACTCAGCGCCGTTTGAGTTATGTACCGATAGGCACAGAATCGTAAATTTTGTTGTGGGGACTGCTCTGCTTCCGGGTTTTTCTGGGTTGCAACTGGTTACGCCCACCGTGGGACTCGTCGTACATATGCACGGATTTTCGGGGTTTCTAGGCTACTATGCACGGAATGACGTGCACTGGATCCGTGCAATGTATACTAAATTCTTGGAGATCAGGCTGTCCAGAAATAAACAAAATGATCCCGGCGGTTTGACTCATATGGATATGAAACATCAACTGATGCCAAGAAAACGCTAATGTTACCGCCGCCAAATTAATTACATTTTCGCCAGAAACGGACTGTATCAAATATGAGAGACTGACTATCGTAAACGATACAGAGCCACCTCTCTGACAATATCACCGTGGCAGTTTGTTTATTTTTGGACCACAATTCTTACATGAGACGATTCTAAGATGACCCAATGTTATTCTCCATAGAGAAATTCCTTCTGCGACCCAGGGGATGAACGAATGACGTCAGGACTTCTGGTACTCTATGATGATAACTATAACAGTCCATAAGATTTGGTGGCACAAGCGCCACATTATCTACTGGTGAGCTAAGACAGAAAGTCTGTTTGGGGCGGGGGAGATATTACGCGTTTCGTTCTCGGGAAAAATCCCTCTTGACAATCAGTAGTGGTCCTCGCGCGCACCGAGTGCGCGGCACCGAGTGCGCGGCACTGAGTGCGCGACACTGAGTCCCATGCTATGAGCTTGTAGATCTGCTTCTTTTTTTTTTATCTTGAACATTTTTGCAAATCTTTGAATATATATTTTTAAAGCGAACGTTTTTAACTCCAATCTTTGCCCAGTAGCAACATACTGTTAAGATTTAGAAAACGTTTTTATATGTATTAGGCCGCGGACTCCCCATCTCAAAATGTTTTGTTCCAGGGACCCCCCCCGCCCCGCCCCGCCCCAGAAGCAAAGATTTGAGTTACGAATGTTCGCTTTAAAGAAAAGATCTACAAGCTCAAGCTCATAGGCCTACTGCAGCCGGGTGCTCTTCCTGTATTGGCAGATCTACAGTATGTGAATGTACACCACAGCTGGGCCTGGTTGCTGCTCCACTCTGCACCAGTACACCCTGTTTCCTGTCCATATGAGACTGAAACTCAACTGTGCGTGTGTGTGTGGCTGTCACGATAACACATTTAAGTTGACGATTAATTTTCACACAAATAATTGCGATTGACGATGTAATTGTGCTTTTGGCGTTGCACATTGGAACATAATGAATACAACTTTAATTTCTGTTTGCCTTTTAGGCTTCGTAATCAAACGTTGCACAGGGCAGACATGACAAATAACTACAAATACAAAGATATCATTTTATACTTAAAAAATAAAGTTTATTGTGGTTTGTGTTTTGTGCTGAGAGCGCTGGAATGCACCCCAGGTGCTCTCTGGGCGTTGGGTATAATTCAAAGCGGGGTCAGCGTGCACACACTGACTGCTCCTCCTCTTTCTTAGACCACTTCCTCCCGGGTGCTTTTGTGTTTATTCTTAGTAACAGCAACACTACATGTTTAGGGCAGTAGTGTGTTTATTCTTAGTAACAGCAACACTACATGTTTAGGGCAGTAGTGTGTTTATTCTACTAACAGCAACACTACATGTTTAGGGCAGTAGTGTGTTTATTCTTACTAACAGCAACACATCATGTTTAGGGCAGTAGTGTGTTTATTCTACTAACAGCAACACTACATGTTTAGGGCAGTAGTGTGTTTATTCTTAGTAACAGCAACACATCATGTTTAGGGCAGTAGTGTGTTTATTCTACTAACAGCAACACTACATGTTTAGGGCAGTAGTGTGTTTATTCTTACTAACAGCAACACTACATGTTTAGGGCAGTAGTGTGTTTATTCTACTAACAGCAACACTACATGTTTAGGGCAGTAGTGTGTTTATTCTACTAACAGCAACACTACATGTTTAGGGCAGTAGTGTGTTTATTCTTACTAACAGCAACACTACATGTTTAGGGCAGTAGTGTGTTTATTCTACTAACAGCAACACTATATGTTTAGGGCAGTAGTGTGTTTATTCTACTAACAGCAACACTACATGTTTAGGGCAGTAGTCTGTTTATTCTACTAACAGCAACACTACATGTTTAGGGCAGTAGTGTGTTTATTCTACTAACAGCAACACTACATGTTTAGGGCAGTAGTGTGTTTATTCTTACTAACAGCAACACTACATGTTTAGGGCAGTGGTGTGTTTATTCTACTAACAGCAACACTATATGTTTAGGGCAGTAGTGTGTTTATTCTACTAACAGCAACACTATATGTTTAGGGCAGTAGTGTGTTTATTCTACTAACAGCAACACTACATGTTTAGGGCAGTAGTGTGTTTATTCTACTAACAGCAACACTACATGTTTAGGGCAGTAGTGTGTTTATTCTACTAACAGCAACACTATATGTTTAGGGCAGTAGTGTGTTTATTCTACTAACAGCAACACTACATGATTAGGGCAGTAGTCTGTTTATTCTACTAACAGCAACACTACATGTTTAGGGCAGTAGTGTGTTTATTCTTGCTAACAGCAACACTACATGTTTAGGGCAGTGGTGCCGACAGATTACACAACTGGTAAAAATCATGTTCATGCATGGGATGAATTTTAAAAGATGGAGATAACATGGTATTCTGACTGTTGATAAAATAACTCATATCAGAGCACTCTTATGACATGAAAACCAGAGAGCTCTGAAATCTGAGCAGATTCTCAGTAGGGATGGGTCAGAATAATTGAATATTTGAACAATCGTTTTTTAGGATAGAAATTGAATATTATTATTATTCTTTTTTTTTTTTTTTTAAGAAAAAAAACTGTTGCAAAGGCTATATTGTCATCCAAACCCTGCCCATAGTAACTACATTTTAGAGGATACCTAGTATGGGTGTAATATTTATTTATTCTTTATTTTGTGTGGTTGAATATTCGAATCTTCGTTATTAATAGAATTATAGTAATACAATTTCATTTTGGTCACTTTTACACGTCCCTATTTTGAGAATTTCTCAGAGCATTTTGTTGTCGGGCAGATTATCTCCATAATTAAACTTTTTTTGTACTTTTTTGACATCGTGCCGTCCTCTCTCTCTCTCTCTCTCAGGTGGTTCCACGGTAAGATAGCGCGGCACCAGGCCGAGCGGCTGCTGAACCCCCCCGAGAGAGGCATGTTCCTGGTGCGGGAGAGCACCAACTTCCCCGGGGACTACACCCTGTGTGTGAGCTGTGAGGACAAGGTGGAGCACTATCGCATCGTCTACCACAACGGCAAGCTCAGCATCGACGAGGAGGAGTACTTTGACAACCTCATGCAGCTGGTCGAGGTGATTCATTGATAGTAGTAGTAGTTTCTTTGCTCCCGATCATTCCATTTTGAGTATCTGCCCATACCGATTTTTCCCGATCCGATCTTTAGGCGATGCATTAACCCATTTTGGGCGGGAACCCCTATTTTTAACTATACCTTTCAGGACGGGAACCCCTTTTTTTGGGGTTCTTGTTGCTATGTACAGTATATAGCAGCATCAGTGTTGCGACTAACGCGTTACTAACGTAACGCGTTACGTAACGCAACTACTATTTGCGGTAACTAATAGTGTAACTAGTTACCTTTTCCCATTCAGTTACGCCGTTATAGTTACTGTGATTTAGATGGGTGCGTTACTTGCGTTAGGCTATGTGATCCAACTGAACTGTCTCCCCCCGCGGAGCAGCCTGCCTGTCATCTAACAGGACAGGACAGGCAGGCTGGATACAGCGATCCCTCTCACTCTACCATGACTCATGAGAAAGTGAACGTGGCCAGAGAGGAGTGATGATTGGTCAACGCGGGGGGAAATCTCAGTGTAAGCCAATCAGAGACGGCGTTGAGCGGGTCTTGCCTTATGGAGAAAATACACAGACACACAAACACTTGCTAACACATACACACATACACGGCAACACACATCTGACCCACCACAATCAACAGGATTTTTCCATTGTGGTACAAGATGTGTATGTCATGTATTACGGTGCTGTTGGGTGGATGAGATGTATAGCGCGTTGCTTCTCAAAGTGGGGTCCGGGGACCCCCAAGGGTCCTTGGAGGGGTTCCAGCGGGTCCCCAGCCAAATTTGTAACCGTTGATATTTAAAAATACTGCAAGTTTGTACAGCTGCTATTTTTGCCTGAAGTTACACAACAACTTTGCCGTGAAGTTTTGGCTGCTTGCAAGGAATTCAATTTTATCTCTGGACCAGAGCGTTAGCGAGGTCTCTGGACCAGAGCATTAGCGATTTCTCTGGACCAGAGCATTAGCGAGTTCTCTGGACCAGAGCATTAGCGAGTTCTCTGGACCAGAGCGTTAGTGAGTTCTCTGGACCAGAGCATTAGTGAGTTCTCTGGACCAGAGCATTAGTGAGTTCTCTGGACCAGAGCGTTAGTGAGTTCTCTGGACCAGAGCATTAGTGAGTTCTCTGGACCAGAGCGTTAGCGAGTTCTCTGGACCAGAGCGTTAGTGAGTTCTCTGGACCAGAGCATTAGCGAGTTCTCTGGACCAGAGCGTTAGTGAGTTCTCTGGACCAGAGCGTTAGTGAGTTCTCTGGACCAGAGCGTTAGTGAGTTCTCTGGACCAGAGCGTTAGTGAGTTCTCTGGACCAGAGCATTAGTGAGTTCTCTGGACCAGAGCGTTAGTGAGTTCTCTGGACCAGAGCGTTAGTGAGTTCTCTGGACCAGAGCGTTAGTGAGTTCTCTGGACCAGAGCGTTAGTGAGTTCTCTGGACCAGAGCGTTAGTGAGTTCTCTGGACCAGAGCGTTAGTGAGCCAGAGACTCTTTGACCACAGCCCCACGCTCACAGCAGCAGGACTGTCTGTGTGACTACACAGTACACACTGCTACTGCCTGATCGTCTGCCCGGCAGTATTCACTCTCAACATGAATACAAGTTTAATAAGCATCCTTCAGGTGTGGATATAGTTTTTATTTGGACATTATAGCTAGCTATAATAGCGTATATGTGGGACTTTCATCCCAATATAGTCATTTATTTTAAATAAAACATAATTAAAAAATGAAATGATCATACTTCTCAAAATAGTATGAGGGGCCAGAAATAGTGAAAATAGACTAGCTATTTGTGTAAGATGATTGTGATGATCAGACTATATTCAGCATCAGTGTGCTACAGCTACAGTATCTGCAGCACGTGTTGTTTTCCTGTCGTAGGGCTGTTGTTCAGACCTCTGTGTTACCTCATAGCCCACACGCAGTTCCTGGAACACATCGTGAACAGGAAGTGTCTAAGAGGAAGAGCAAAGCAGGCCACTCAGGTTCCAGAGAACACACAGACAGGCAGGCAGACAGACAGACAGACAGACACACACACACACACACACACACACACACACACACACACACACACACACACACACACACACACACACACACACACACACACACACACACAGACAGATAGACACTGAATACTTCATTGACACAGTGCAACATTTAAACACAACAAAATGGATAAATTCCCAAGTTGTGGTCCATTTAAAACATTCAGCACCAGTGGTGGAAGAAGTACTCAGATATATTACTTAAAGTAAAAGTAGCAATACCGCAATGTAGAAATACTCTGTTACAAGTAAAAGACCTGTGTTCAAAATGTTGCATGAGTAAAAGTAAAAGTAGAGTAAAAGTACAAAAGTATTGGCATCAATACTTAAAGTACCAAAAGTAAAAGTACTAAAATGTTTTGAACACATGAACATTTATACATAGGCTATTTTTACATAGGCTATTTTCAAATAGCCTATGTATAAAATAGGGCTAAAGTTGTTAATGTATGTTTTATGATATAACTAGTCCATACCCGGTGAAGTGCGCAGTCAAAAGTATTTGCAAACGTGGGGTTATACACAGTAGGCTATATGCTTAGTCAAACCTGCATGCTCGCTCGTCCCGTGGCGTCGTGAACACACACACACACACATGGCCGCAGGACCCGCACCCACAGTGCACACACACACACACACAACCGTAATAATGTTTTGTTAGTGTGCACGGCGGACCCGCACGCCTTGTTTTCATAGACCCGGTTGCTTGTTTCTCTCGCGAAACCTGGCAACCCTGTTGTTGAATCTGAAGACGTTAACGTGGTTAATAGTGTTTTCTTTGGGATGTTGTGTGGTAGTGGTGGACCTCCATAGTGGTGACGATGATACCCAAAGCGCCGTCCATGTCTTATAACGTTTGTTTTTCGTACTGAGTTTGAATTTCAATATTTCGGCCCTTTAGTTTAGCCTAGTTGGGTCTGTTGTAATTGTTTTGTTGCCTATGCTGTTTTTATGCCTTGCTTTTAATCTGTAGCACTCTGAGATTCGTGAGAATGTAAAGTGCGTTATAAATAAAATGTATTATTATTATTATTATTATAACGCAGACTCGCGCGTGTGCCGTCGCGGCACGTGCACGCGTTGCCGCTTAAGCACGTTCTCTGTGTGTGCTTGTGGCAGACGTGCACGTGCACGCGTTGCCGCTTAAGCACGTTCTCTGTGTGTTTGTGGCAGACGGCAACAGTGTAACACAGTGGGTCTATGGATTCGACACATGCGCAGTTTGATCATGCGTCCCATGGGTCGGAAGGCCATCCCACAGCTGGGGAGCCGTAACCATGGCGACATTCTTTGACATAAAAAGGCTAATAAACAGCTGACATTTGGGGAAAGTGAAAAACGGGCTTCAGTGTGTTCTGTCCACATGGTAATGGTCAATGGCTGTGTGCAAATGCAGAGCAATTGCTCCAGCCACTGAGGAGAACTGGGCGTTTTTTTGCACACATCACAGGCAGCTACAGAGGCACAGAGCTACAGACGCACAGAGCTTTGAGGAATTATAGGAGGATAATTAATATCTGCAAAGCAAATAGTAACTAAAGTACTTTTCAAATAGTTGTAGTGGAGTAAAAGTACAATATTTGTCTCTGAGATCACCTCAAAATTGTACTAAAGTACAGTACTTAAGTAAATGTACTTAGTTACTTTCCACCATTGTTCAGCACCCACAAGACTAGAGAAACAACTGTGCAACAACACAACACAAGACTGGTTCTTTGTAAACCATGGGGTAGCGCTCCAGCTTCATATAGATGGGGTGGGGTTGGCCTGCCCTAAAGGTTAGAGGAACACAAGGTACCCGGCTCACCCCTCCCCCAACACCACTGAAGTGCCCTTGAGCAAGGCACCGAACCCCCAACTGCTCCAGTGGAGCTGCTCAGTGGTCAACAGTATAAGACTGTGGTTGTACTGGTCAGCGTGTGGGTGTGTGTGTGTGGGTGTGTGGGTGTGGGTGTGTGGGTGTGAGGGTGTTGCTATAAATGAGCACTTGCGCTCAGCTACTACCCTGGGTAAATAAAGAACTTAAAGGGATAGTTCACACAAAAAAAGTACTTATTTTCTATCGATTAGTCACCCCATGGAGACATGGAGGTATTGTTTTGTTTTTATCTCATTCCTAAGCCAATAATTTGATGACCAGCGGACCAGTAGGAGACACAAAGGAGACTCTTTATGTCTCCTACCGGAACCGCTGCCGGTAGGAAACCAGACCCTGGTCAACAAACCCTGGTCAACAAAGTATACAGTAGGGCTTAACCACATGAACCCTAGCGCTCCATTTCTGGGGGAGAACATTCTGTGAAAATGGCCTCACAACACGTTTCGATTTTCAGTGAAGGGATTTAGTGTAGAGGGGAAAAAGGTTTCAGACCAAGGAAGGACGGGCCCCTGGGGGACCCAAGTCAGCTAACTATGTATAGTTTACGTGATTATTAAGTGGTTATGACTTGTTGTGAAAGTGTTTTTAGTTTTTTTGCAGGAAAAGGGGGGTCTTTGATAGAGGATGGGGATGTCATTTGCAAAATATCTCAAAGCTTGACTGGGTTGCCATGGAATTTGCTGTGCACCATCAGACATTTTGGTGACCCTGTGGCCTTTCCTCTAGCGCCACACGTAGGCCAAAATGTCCACAAGAGATATCTCAACTTCTAATGGTCAGATTTCCATGGAGTTCAGGTTATGTTTTGTAAGATAATCTTGGGGCAATAAAAAATGTTGTGGCAATAAGGATAATCATGTACTTTGCACCATGGGGCTCTGCATGGCTAACCATAATGATTGACTATGAATGACTTACATGAGGCTCACATTTTAGCCACTCATATTTCTGTCTTAATCGGGGCGTTACACTTTCTGGACATTAAAGAATCAGGGCAATAGGAAAAGGAGACATTACATTTTTTCAGCATGAAAACATGTGCTGCTGTGTCCCAGCACACATCAACATGGGGCGGTAAATGTCTTACTTTGAGCAGAGTAACATTACTTAATATAACTATATTATATGAGAAAAGAGAACTTTGAAACAACATATGTTGCGAATCCATGGTTTATCTCTGATGACCTACAAGCTTCAGTGGGTCGCAGTTCAGTACTGCTTTCTGTGCATTAACGGCATTTCATTCCTAAAATGCAGACAGTGTTCTCAGACAGTGTCCTCAGACAGACGTTTTCCTCAGACAGACGTTTTTCTCAGGCAGTGTCCTCAGACAGACAGTGTCCTCAGACAGACAGTGTCCTCAGACAGACAGTGTCCTCAGACAGACAGTGTCCTCAGACAGCGTTCTCACAGAATGTGACTCATAGTATATGTGTGTGTGACCCTGTAGCACTACACCAAAGATGCAGATGGCCTCTGCACCAAACTGATCAAGCCCAAGCTGGAGGAGGGAACGCTTCCAGCTCAGGAAGAGTTCTCCAGGAGTAAGGACCCCGTTTCAAACTCTTACTAACCACGTAAGACCTATTTTATACTTTGTCATACGATGGTGGCCGATCTACAAGCTGTTGTGTTACATTTGACCCACAGGTGGCTGGGCGCTGGACAGGAAGGACCTCAAGCTGCTCCAGGCTATAGGGAAAGGAGAATTTGGAGGCAAGTGTTCATGTGTACAACTTTAAGGGCCGTGTTCACAGCAGTGTTGATTTCGTCGACTAAAACTATGACGAAAAACGTTCGTCGACTACCTTTTTTCACTGACGAAAACGAAATGAAAACAAAATATAAACTAAGCCACGATAACTAAAACTAAGACATATAAGAACTATGTGGACTATTTCTATTTTCAGCATGCAACCAAGTGTAAAATCAGCCATTACGACGCCATCAAGGCACCGGTTTAGTGGACTAAATAAACCGTATATATTTAGTCGACTGAAATCTTAGGAAATTTAGTCGACTAAAAGACTAAAATATGACTAAAACTAAATGAAATGTTATTCTAAACACTATGACTAAAACTAAAATCAAAATTTGCTGTCAAAAACAACACTGGTTCACAGAGAGCACCCTTTGAGCTGGCAGCGGCAGTCTGCCATGCATTTCTTTTAGCCTTGTTCCCAGCCTGGTCACGACCTAATGCAGAGAGTGTTTGTAGGGGGGCGGACCTTTCCTCCCGGAAATTATCTCTTTCGACCAATCACAACACTCGTTTCATTCACGGAGAACGTAAACAGATTTGTAGGAAAGGGTTTCAGCTTTTGCAGAGGAGTCATTTGATCCTCCTGATCGTGTGAGACAACCCGATAATTTACAACCCGATGTTGAATCGTTACCACAGCCACGAGAAGTCCATGTTTACGTTGATTCAGCTATGCTATTTGTGATAATATACCGCAGATGACGGGACACTTGAGCACAGCAGTGGTTGATCGGTTACAATGTTGCAGGTGTCAATAAAACTCCAGCGCTACGGACACAGCTCCTCAGCTCAAAAGGTGTTTTCTGTGGACACTTATGGCCCCTTATGCTGTTGTAGTGTCTGTGATTCAAACCCACAACCTGGTGGGCGGGCACTTAACCACTACGCCACCCGAGCGCCTTTATTATTATGAATCTTATTATTATTATTATTATTATGGAGCGCCGAAGTCTGACGTAATTTACACATCCTACCCGGGTCACGGTTTCTTTCCCCCATTCTGAATTCCCATAGACGTGTTTAATATCGCGTCATATAAGAACTGTGTTCCAAAGATAAACAAAATGATCCCGGCGGTTTGACTCTTATGGATATGAAAGATCAACTGACGGCGAGAAAACGCTAATGTTACCGCCGCCAAATTAATTAACTTTTCTCCAGAAACGGACTGTATCAAATATGAGTGACTGACTATCGTAAACGATACAGAGCCACCTCTCTGACAATATCACCGTGGCAGTTTGTTTATTTTTGGACCACAATTCTTATATGAGACGATTCTAAGATGACCCAATGTTATTTTACATAGAGAAATTACTTCTCATCTGGACTTCTGGTACTCTATTGCAGTGGTTCTCAACCTGTGGGTCGGGACTCCCAGGGGGGTCCCCACATGATGTTTTTGGGGTCCCCAGATGACAGTGAAGTGACAATTTAAAGACTTAAAAGACCTTTTTAATACCTAAAAATAAAACATTTAAATGAATTGAAAAAAAGACCCATTGCTGCATCAAAACTAATCAACAAATTACACTATAAAACTGGTCAAACATTGGCCAAATTCTCAAATAATATAAGAAAGACGCACATTAAAAAAAAAAAATAGCCGATCTACAAGCTCACAACGCCTCGCAACGCGAGGCGTTGTGAGCTTGTAGATCTGCTATTTTCACAATATTAGTGAAACCGAGTCATACTGTGGAACTCCTACATTCCAAGTGCTTATCAGGGTAGGGGGTCCCCAGTTCACATATGATTATTTAGGGGGGTCCCCAGTTCAAAAATGATTATTTTGTGGGGTCGCGGCCTGAAAAGTTTGGGAGCCACTGCTCTATTGTGTCTATTGAATACATTGGTGGGTTTGACAGTTGAGTTTCTATGTGTTCTTCTATTTCAGATGTAATGTTGGGAGATTACAGAGGCACTAAAGTAGCGGTGAAGTGCATCAAACACGATGCCACGGCTCAGGCGTTTGTGGCAGAGGCTTCAGTCATGACGTAAGACCCATTTATATTTACGAGCTCACAACATGTCTTGCTGCAACATGTTGCGAGCTCAGGGGTTGACACCAGTGGTGTGTTCTACCGTGGTACGCTGTATACGCATACGCAGTGTGGCCTGCAGATTTTTTTCGGTGCCAATGTATACATCCAAAAAAAAACGTTTGAGACGTCGAATCTGATAGGTTGATACGCATCTGATACACTGCACGCAGGAGGGGCTGGGCTGGGGGGACAGCAATACAATCAGCAAGAATGTGGTCTGTCTGACTAGTCTGACTCGAGGTGAAAGCTTATCATGTATGTGGCTATTGTTCTTGAGGTGATAATTAATGGCTACTGGCGAAGGAATTCACACATTAACTCAACGACCTGCCATTCACTTCATTGAACGCAGTTCACTGAATTGAGCACTTCATTAGTATTCAAATTGCGCGTCATCATAGCACAGCAAAATCTTTAATCTTCGATACAGTTTGTGTCTTCAATGCCAAGTTAATACTATTCTGTAATAGATACAGGAATGCTCGCTGTTAACACTGCTATTATATCTGATAAGCCTAACCAGCATTTATTTATAATAATCCTTGCACTCTTCCATGGTAATAATCCATGCTTTGCATTGAAAATGCATCTAAGGCTAAAAGCAGCTCCGATGTGGTTGAGTTTCAGGGTGATTAACATTAGAACCAGTAGAAAACCAGTACAAAGCATATTGTAATTGTACTCAGCGTTACTGTGCAACTGGGCCCGAGTTTGTGCGGGGCGAGAAAGTGCTCGCAATTTTTTTACATTAATTAATTATATATGTTATATAAACAGCACATTATAGATCAACAGTGCTCTTATTTTACATTCCACAGACCAGAAGACAGAGCGCTCTAGCCACGTTCAGGTGTTTAGACAGATATCTCGTGTTGTGTTTATAGACGGTTGGGTCCCCTCTCAAACACGCACTTGCCCGGTCGGGCAACCCGAGAGCAAACTCCACCTACCCGAAAGTTTTATTTACCTGCCAGGGGCAGGTGGGCAACCCTTAGTGTCAACGCCTGGAGCTTGTAGATCTGCTGTTTCTGGTGCGCGACACCACATGCAGCCAAGTATATCAAGCCCTTCAGTCATTATTTCATTTCAGTATTTTAACCCCACGCTATACCCGGAGGTGTGGGGCTGCTCTGGAGTAGAGTTTTCAATTTCTGCCCGAACCCGACCCTACCCGACCCGACTTTTTCGGGGCGGGCTGGGCCCAAAATCTATGCTAATTAGGTGGGCCGGGCCAAGCCTCGGGTTCCGTGCAGAAAAAAATAAGTAATATATTACCCCCCAAAAAATAAGTTTCAACTGCCCCTACCGGCCTAATGGTAAGGCCGGCGGAAATGGTAGTGGTATGTGTTGGATACAGCTCAAAGTCAACTTAACTCAGGTATCTAGTTAGTCGCCGTCCGACCTTCCTAGCCTGTGTTATTAAAGAAAAAGGGGCAGCAATGGCCAAAACTCAATCGAAAATCGGAGCGCGAAAGTGTCCGTTTTCAAGATGTTTTGGCCATTATCTCTGGAACGGAAGGTCCAATCTGCTCAGTTCAAAGCTTGTTGGAATGCGTGACTTTGAGGACACAATGACACATTTTCAGGTTTTTGGGGCTAAAATTATGTTTTTTATTTGTGCAAATCTTTGAATACACATTTTTTAAAGCTAACATCTTTAACTCTAATCTTTGCTTCTGGGGGGTCCTGGAACAACATATTTTGAGATTGGTGGTCCGCGGCAAAATTCTTATCATTTTGGGGGTCCTTGACATGAAAAAGTTTGGGAACCACTGATATAGAAACATACGTTTTTTCAAAAAACGGTTAGGATTTAGAAGACATTTGTAGAATATATATTCATAGATTTGCACACATTTTCACGATTTTTCAAAAAATAGCAGACATACAAGCTCATAGCGCGGCACTCGGTGCCGCGCTATGAGCTTGTAGATCTGCTATTTTTGAATAGCCAAAGAAATCTAAAAATGACACAGATGCGTTCCCGGTCTTAATGTATTAATAAAGTATTCAATCGATCAATCTGGATTACCCTTCGCAGAGGAAAAGAGACATTAGTGTCTTTTAATGCGCCCACACCGCGAACCACCTCCATGCGCTTGTATAAAAACTGCTTGTGTGATCTCTGAGGTGTTGTTTGTCCTTCATCCTGATATAAGTGTATATATGCTGCAGTTTGAATGTGTCGCTCTGTGCGTTCCTGCAGACAACTGCGACACGAAAACCTGGTGCAGCTTCTAGGGGTGATTCTGGAGGAGAGGGGAAGCCTGTTTATAGTTGCTGAATACATGGCCAAGGTAGGAGGAATGTGGAGCGCAAACTCCTGTCACAAAAAAAACAAAAACATATCTAAAACATTGCCGGCCCCGGTGCAATAAGTACATCATGTAAGGAATGAGAGCCAGCAGCATTCTATATGGGTTTTTTAACCCCATTTCAATCCGGGAACGCAATCTCAATCTCTGTCATTTTAGATTTCTTTGGGCTATTAAAAAATAGCAGATCTATGAGATCTGTCTATGAGCTTGTAGATCTGCTAGTTTTGGAGAGAAAAAAATGTGAAAATGTGTGCAAATCTTTGGATAAATATAATTTTTAAGCCAAACTTTTGTAACTCAAATCTTTGCTTCTGGGGGTCCCTGGAAAAAAAATATTTTATAAATGTTCCCTTTAAAAAACATCAATTTTTTTTTCTGCTATTTTTGAATAGCCAAAGAAATCTAAAATGACAGAGATGCGTTCCCGGATTGCCACTCTTTGTTTTGCCACCATCACTTTTTTCCCCCTCACTTGATGACTCTGGACCGTTCCATTGAAGAAACGATCACTCAACGTTCGGTCCATTCTGGCACTTTATTATTATTAAAGCAGGCAACAATATGACACAGCTGAGGAAGGCGTTTTAGCCCAAACGCGTTTCTCTGTCATGTTGCTTTGCTTTAATAATAAAAGCGGACCGAATGGGCAGAACGTAAAGCTATCATTCCTTACAAGGTACGACCGAACCAGTACATTACATACTGACCAGTACAACATATTGAGTTTGAACATACAATACATACAAGGACATACAAAGGAGACTCTTCGTGTCTCCTACCGGAACCGCAGTCGGTCATCAAATTATTGGCTTAGGAATGCGACAAAAACAAAAAAATGTCCATGAATTAACTAATCGATTGACGAAAAAAAAATTGGGGGTGAACTATCCCTTTAAATGTCTTGCTCAGGGACACTTGGACTCTTCGCTGAGGGCTGGAATGGTATGTAATAATAAAGACTATTGTCTGTGTTCTCCTTCCAGGGTTGTCTTGTTGACTACCTGCGCTCAAGAGGCCGATCAGTTCTTCTCGGGGATTCTCTCCTTAAGTTCTCACTGTACGTATATTTATGGCTGAATATTATAATATACCCTATATACCGTATATGCCTGAATATTAATTATAATAAGTGTTTCTTAACCCATTCAATCCGGGAACGCATCTGTGTCATTTTAGATTCTTTGGCTATTCAAAAATAGCAGATATACAAGTTATAGTGCTATGAGTTTGTAGATCTGCTATTTTGGGGAAAAAAATGTAAACTGTGTGCAAATCTTTGAATATATATATATATATATATATATATATATATATATATATATATAAACTGCTCAAAAAAAGTTCTGAAACTTAAAGGTAGGGTAAGTGATTTGCTTTGGTTAAAATAAGTGTTAAATAGCTCTATATTCTGATAGTACTCATTGCTATAGAGTGTTTGTTCAGTATTAGGAGTCTCCTTGTCTCTCCACCTCTTTATAAAACAGAAAATGCATTTTCATTTCCAATTTTATCCAACCAGGACAGAGAACTCAATCAGGATATAGATTAAACAAGAGAAATTGGAAGTGATGACACTAAGAAATGAGCAGACAAAATTGGAACTGGAACACTATACAAATGAAGCTTAAAAATGGGTACTTTCTCCTGATTGGCTGAGATTTTGACACCTACCGAAAAATGTATTTTCTGTTTATTAAAGAGCTGGAGAGACGGAGAGACTCCTGTTACTGAACAAACACTCTATAGCAATGATTACTATCAGAATATAGTATTTTAACCTTTTAACAAAATACTTTTTGTTTTAACCCAAAAATATCACTTACCCTACCTTTAACTTCGGTCAATAATATCTCCTCTTTAATAATACCAATTGGTATTGTGTTTTATATCATTGTTATCGTTGATTAGTCACCTTTACAACAAGGTACAGCTTGTAAGGATTCGTGGAATGAGCAACACAGCTGAATGTGTGGGTAGCGCCTCCAAAAAATGTGCCAAAATCACCCATCTTGTTTTGAGCAACCTGCCAGCACACACCTGCTGAGAGGTGTGTGCCAGTAGTCACAGGTGTGTGACTGCCTCACAGGTGAGTGACTGGCACCTGAACATGGGTTCTGCACCTTTGTTGAGTTGGAGTGTGTATGCTCCAAGCAGCAACACTGCCCCCATGGAAAGATGCCACGTTTGTCCCTTCAGGATAAGGCCTGTGCAATAGGGCAAGTGAAGCTGGTGTTCCGTTATCCAGAGTGACAGCATTATTTGGTGTCAGCCCTGGTACCATTTGCAAACTTAGGACCAAGTTCTGTGAGACTGGTGAAGTCAACAAGGAAGACAACAACCCAAGACCCCTTGCTTCACTGAGGAACCATAGATTTACAGGCCAGATTTGCACAACGGAACCGAAGACAGATCTCAAAGTTGCAGGGCCCATGCTCAGGGGCCAGTCACACCTGTGACTGGCACACACCTGCCTGCAAACGGTACCAGGGCTGACATCAAATAATGCGTAATACCACCTCGTAAAGGTGACTAATCAACGATAAAAATAATACCAATTGGTATTATTAACACATCCACCGCCAGAGGTTAATCTCATAATGTACTCACCAGTGCCAAGGTGTTTTTGTTGTTTTTTTGTTTTTTTCATGTCGCCATAGATCTTGTTAAAATCCTTAAGATTGAGCCGTGAACGGTCTGTTTACATCCGCGAGATCTCCCTGTATCTCCCAGTGAAGACCGCATGTCAAACGGACTTCCATGACTGTAGTTAGAGCGGATTACGTTAAACAGTGAAATGCGAGGAGAAAAAACTACAGGAAGAGAATTGAGTTTCAGTTTCGTCTGTAGAATGGGAGCGGGCGTGATCGTCGAAACCGGATCCCAAATAATTCTATTTCCTGTCATCAAACCGGAAACGGAAGTGGATCAAAAAAATTCCGAAAGTGCACCCGGACCGCGCATGCGCGAAAAGACCGCAGCCCGTAGGACTACGGGCTCGGCGCTTAACCGTTGGATTTAACGGCCCGTAGAACTACGGGCCCGGCGGTAAAGGTGTTAAAGGGGAGATATAATTGACCGAAGTTACGTTTCCAAACTTTTTTTGAGCAGTTTTATATACATTTTTAACTCAAATCTTTGCTTCTGGGGGGTCCCTGGAACAACATATTTTGAGATGGGGTGGTCCGTGGCCAAATACATATAATTTTGGGGGTCCTTGACATTGACGTTTTAGAACCACTGATTATAGTAACATAAGCTTTTTTTTAAAAACTGTTTGGATTTAGAGGACATTTGTAGAATCCCCAGATGCAAAGATTTGAGTTATAAATGTTCCCTTTAAAATACATATATATTCAAAGATTTTCATGATTCTTCAAAACATTGCCGATCCACGAGTGCCGCGCTATGAGCTTGTAGATCTGCTATTTATTTTAAATTGTGAAAATTGGTGCAAATCTTTGAATATATGTATTTTTTAAAGCGGAACATTTGTAACTGTGAAATGTCTCAACATAACGTCTTAATTTTTCTGAAAAAAACTTGTTGCTATATCAGTGGTGCTCAAACCTTTTCTTGTCATGGACCCCCAACATTATGTTTTTGGCCCCCAAAAAATGTTGTTTCAAATAAATATATACATTCAAAGATTTGCACAAATGTTCAAGATAATTCAAAAATAGCAGATATACAAGCTCGTAGCGCTATGAGCTTGTAGATCTGCTATTCTTTAATAGCCCAAAGTATAAAAATAATGGTTATAGCTAAAATCTCAAATGACACAGATGCCCTTCCACATTGAATGGGATAAGCACATAAAACCCTGAAGAGACGGATTGTGTGGGACATGTTTTTTCGTTCTGTCTGTCCCCCCACACACACAGAGACGTGTGCGCTGCCATGGAATACCTGGAGGCCAGTAACTTCGTCCACAGGGATCTGGCCGCCAGGAACGTCCTCGTGTCCGACGACAACATGGCCAAGGTCAGCGACTTCGGCCTGATGAAGGAGGCGTCTTCCACCGAGGACACGGCCAAGCTGCCGGTCAAATGGACGGCTCCGGAGGCGCTCCGGGAGAAGGTTTGGATTATGAATTACGACCCCCACCGTATCTGATATATTCACCTTATTCTTGGCCCTTCTCCAGGGGGCGACGCCATTTTCCCTTTTTCTGCTGTTTCATTCAGTATCTGTCCACTTCCCTCCCTAGTAGGCTAACAGGTGTAAATGCAGGTCATCAGTGTACAAGCTACAAGCTAACAACGCGTCACATCGCGACACGCTGTGAGCTTGTAAATCTGGTATTTTCAAAAAATATTGGGGGGAAAAGTGAGTTTTTGTAAAAAAAAAAGTGAAACATTTTAACAACAAAAATCTTGTATGTGGGTCCCTGATATGCTTATGACTCAAATAATGCCTCTGCACAGTTCCATTGAAGAAATGATCATTCATAATAATGAAATAACGATTTTATATTTACATGCATGTGTTTCTTTCCCTGTTTGAACAGAAATTCTCCACCGCCTCAGACGTGTGGAGCTACGGTATTCTACTGTGGGAGATCTACTCTTTCGGTCGAGTGCCTTACCCCAAAATTGTGCGTATTCCCCCCACCCCCCCTCAATGTTTAGTCTGTAATGTTGACCACAGGAACCCTAGTGTTTCCTATTCTGGGTTAAACCATTCAGCAAAAAATAGCAGATCCACAAGCTCACATCGTGTTGTATTGCGACGTGTTGTGAGCTTGTAGATCGGCTAAAATAGGAAGGGACCTTTTAGGGCCCTATTTTTGCCGGTGCCTTACCCATTATCCCTAAACTTCTTGCCATTTAAAAAAAAAATTCAAATAGTTCAAATAGCCAATCTACAAGCTCACAACGTGTCGATGTAGATCGGCTAGTTGAACTATTTTAAAATGTTTTAAAAAATGAAGAAGTTTAGGGATAATGGGTAAGGCACCGGCGAAAATAGGGCCCTTAGGGTTGTATTGCTAGGACCCTAAAGGGTTTAAGTTGTGCTATGGACAATAATTCTAGTTTTGTCTCACAGCTGTTGCTGTTTGTGTCTATATTATGTATGTTTAAACTTGAGGTTGTAATGTTAAAGCTGCAATCCATAACTGTTATTAACGTTTTTATTGAATATTATGTTATTCATACCAATCTGTATGTATGGTTTAGCAAGTTATTACAATATAACTTAAGACAACTGCTGGGCTATAGAGAAATGTATATCCTGTGGTCATATAGGACACCTACTGGTTGATAAGAGGTATTGCATGAAGCTCAAAACAGTCAATTTGCTGCTTTCTGTATTAGCTCAGCAGTACTAAAGGGGGTGTACGTGATATTATTTGGTAAATTAAGTGTCAAATAGCTCTATAGTGTGATTGTAATCATTGCTATAGAGTGTTTGTTCAGTAACCGTGTTAAATAGCTCTATATTGTGATAGTAATCATTGCTATAGAGTGTTTGTTCAGTAACAGTGTTAAATAGCTCTATATTGTGATAGTAATCATTGCTATTGAGTGTTTGTTCAGTAACAGTGTTAAATAGCTCTATATTGTGATAGTAATCATTGCTATAGAGTGTTTGTTCAGTAACAGTGTTAAATAGCTCTATATTGTGATACTAATCATTGCTATTGAGTGTTTGTTCAGTAACAGTGTTAAATAGCCCTATATTGTGATTCTAATCATTGCTATTGAGTGTTTGTTCAGTAACAGTGTTAAATAGCTCTATATTGTGATACTAATCATTGCTATTGAGTGTTTGTTCAGTAACAGTGTTAAATAGCTCTATATTGTGATAGTAATCATTACTATAGAGTGTTTGTTCAGTAACAGGGGTCTCCCTGTCTCTCCAGCTCTTTAGTGAACAGAAAAAGAAAACACATTCAGGTTGGGATACTGTTTTGGAAGTGATGCATTCACTTTCCTGATTGGTTGAAATTGGTAACCCATCTGAAAATGGAGAGACGGGGTGGCCCCTGTTACTGAACAAACACTGTATAACAAATATGAAAGATTGCTATCAGAATATAGAGCTTTAACCTCCAAATAAATGTAATTTAAGCTGGACTCACAGCTTAAAATCTTAAACGATATAAGAATCTTTTATCAGATTTTCGTAAACATTCACACACTACAAGATGTTTTAAAACAATGATGCATTGGTTGCATTGGTTGCAAGCCTCAGCTGTTGAGACCGGTTTCCATGCCAAAAGTCCACTCATTCACCTCACGTCTGCCTCCTTGTAGACTGTCTTTCTCTCTGTTGTGAGCCACTCCCGTCGTGTCCCGTGCCGTTCCACTCGGACAGATAAATATTAAACATATTAGAAAATTGTCGGGACTCAGGGTGTTCCTGTGAGCAACTCGGGAGGCTTAAGATTGGATCTTTGAACCACTCACTCACACTAGAGGTTAATCATTCCCGATATTCGCTACTGATACTCGGGAGGGTTGTTCCCGACCCAAAATCACCCTGATTAACTTGTAGTGTGAATCCAGCTTTTTATTTATTTATTGATTGAATACTTTATTAGCAGTTTGCTTCAAAAGAAACACAGGAAAGTACAGTTCAATAAAAGGTCAGCTAAGAGGATTTAAAACCCAAGAAAGCCTATGGCTTGTTTCCATTGGGGTCCTTTGTACTCAATTCATAGATACATTTAATGACAGACAGATATACACCACTATGTAAAACATCATGAAAAACTATGTACAGTAAACAGTGCGGGGGGGGGGGGGGGCTTTGACTTTTACAGGGGCCATCTTCGAATTTTAGCCATCTGTAGGTACTCCATATTTCAGCTTTAGACTAGCTTTAATTCTAGTGCTCATGCGGACCCGCGTTTAAATCCCTGGTAGGACATGAAAGATTATGGAATGCAGCTTCAAAAATTTTTTTTCAATTATTACGTTATGCATTATTTCTAAAGCACTACTAAACAGCTTGTTTAGTTATAGATTATAACAAAGATTTTCAGTCGTGAGATCCCTGCAATTGTTTTGTGCTTAACCCCCCCCCCCCCCTCTTCCCGCCCTCCCCGTAGCCCCTGAAAGACGTGGTTCCTCGCGTGGAGAAGGGCTACAGGATGGAGTCTCCGGACGGCTGTCCCGACGTGGTCTACACCGTCATGAAGCAGTGCTGGACCCTGGACGCCAGCGCCCGACCCACCTTCCAGGCCCTGAGGCACACCATCCAGAACATCACTGCCATGGAGCAGCAGCAGCACAGCCAGTGAACCCACAAAGATCACTTCCCTCTGGAGGGGGGGGGGGCACACAGAGCTGTGATTCTCAAACCTATTTTTAAATTTTTATTTCAGGGATCCCCCGTTTGGTATGCACTAGGGCCACGGGCGCCCCATAAAAGGCCAACACATGCTCTTTCCGGCGTCTGAAAAAAAGAACGTACGGTTCGGACAGGCTTTCTGAACTACAGACTTGACATCAGACCTCTTCCCACTTCTCTTCACGTTTCCTGATCTTTCTCTGTTAACACATTCCCTGCCAATCACGTAAATCTACGTTTTGCACACAGAACCAGGAGATAATATAACGTGATCCAAAGATTTACTGCTCCATTCACTTCCTGGTTAAAGTATTTGGGAAATATTCTGTATCTCGGCTCCTGTGTTTTACTATGTATTTTTGGCGAGACATGCTATTTTCAACGGCGTATAACAAGCGAACGGGAGGTCGCGATGACATTTTTTTTCCCACGGAAGCACAGTGCCACGAGTTCTGAGAGAAAGGTTCTGAGACTGCTCAACTTCTGAATTATGTCAATTTGTAGTTTTTTTCACCTCCCTTTTCCAAAGAAAAGTTACGACGTCGGAAGGAGCGTGTATTGGCTTTAACTCTTTGAGAGCGTACAAACACAGGTCCGTTTGGTTCCATTTGTACGCTCTCAGAGATACGGGCCTGTAAGGGTTCCATTTGGAGGGGTCCCCTGGTGGTCCCCGGACACAACTAGGGTTGGGATCCTGTAGGGATTTTAACGATTGCGGTTCCTTAACGATTCCCTCTTTAACGGTCCGATTCCTTAACGGTTCTCTTTCACGATTCCTACATTAACACTGAGGATTGTACCTGTGTAGAGGTGGGGGGGTCCCTGGCCTAATGGATATGAAACTGGGGGTCCTTGAAATAAAAAAAAGAAAGAAGAACTGGGCATTTATTTAAAGGACTGCAAAGTATTTTGCTGGATTCACAGTTTTCTTCGTTGCTTTTTTTTTTCTTTTTTCATTTGGTGACATTTTATAGTGTTGGTCATGGCTCACCTCAGGGCGTGTGTCAGCTTTTGTCATTCTTGATTAGTGGCTCAATTGGTGGTACTAGGGCCCTGTGTACATCGCTGTCGGGCAGAAACCTTGTATCTCCATATTATTACTTTTTAAATGTATTTGTTTCTTCTGCAAATTAACGCCCTATACTTTGTGACAAAAAGAAGCAAAAGTATATTGAAAATAGCCGATCGACAAGCTCACAACATGTGATCTTGTAGATGTTATTTTTTTTTTTTAAGTGAAAGTGGTTAACCCATTCAGACCGGGAAAGCATCTGTGTCATTTTTAGCTATCTTTGGCTATTCAAAAATAGCAGATATACAAGCTCATAGCACGGCACTGAGTGCCGTGCTATGAGCTTGTAGATATGCCATTTTTTTTAAAGAAGTGTGAAAATGTGTGCAAATCTTTGAATATATATATACACATTTTTTACTCAAATCTTAGCTTCTGGGTTTTTTTCACGATTTTTCCAAAAATATAGCAGATCTACAAGCTCGTAGCGCTATGAGCTTGTAGATCTGCTATTTTTTAATAGCCCAAAGTATAAAATGATGGTTATAGCTAAAAATCTAAAATGACACAGTGTGCGTTCTCGGATTGAATGGGCTAAGTGTGCCCGTGAGTTTTATAAATGTCGAACCAATGCAAAAGTAGTAAGATCTTATTAAATAATAACTACATTGGATCCATTGGAACGCATGTTCTTTTGAACTTGTCCTGTAAAGTAACTTGTTATGGACTTACAAGGTTTCCACACGACAGCGACGATGTGTTCATTATACTTCTGTTATTCCTGATGAGAGCACGGATCTACGGTGACAATCTAATGTTTTTATATCTGGTCCTATGTTTAAGGTTGTTTTCTTGTTCCTCGTTGTTTTATCTCAGCCCTGTGGATCATTGTTTAAGGTCGACCACTTAAGCCCTTTTTTATACTTTGGCTATTCAAAAATAGCAGAGGCGTTGTACGCTTGTAAATCTTTTAGTTTTATTATTATAATTTTTTTTTAAAAGAACATTTTTTTAAGATGTGTTTAAAGAA